>NC_056566.1:1575885-1653297 GCF_013358625.1 Macadamia integrifolia
TGGGGTGGGGGTGGGGGTGGGGGAGGGGAGGGGAGGGGACATGGTAGTGAATTCTCAATTACAATTGGATTACATTAAGGGTCAGCTCTAAGCTCATATTTGTTTACACTAATTATGGATGAGCTAACTAGAGACATTCAAGATCAGATCCTGATGCAAATACAACTGCACTTGCCTGGCTGGACCAGCATGATTGGCTTTGGAAGCCAAGACCCAAGAAGAACCGGTTCAACAAGGGTTAAAAATAAATTAGTTACTTGTCTTTTATTTCATGCCTTTTATTTTTCAGACTTGAATGTAGGAGTTAGGATTTCTTTCCTTTTGCATTAGTTTCATTTTATGGTTGTTTCCTAGTCAGACTAGTTTCTATTTCAGTTTTATGTCTCCATTTTCCCTATAAATAGGCTGTAATCGATGGACAAGTTATAGAGTGATTTTGAATAGCTTAATGGAGAATTGGTTGTGTGCTCTGTGTGAGTGTGTGTGTTCCCTTCTTCCCCCCTGCCACTCTGATCTTCCCCTTTCTCCCTAAGGCCCTCCATTAGATCCCTTGGTGTATTTTTTTTTCCTGATGATATTACTTTAGTGGATGAAACAAAAGTAGGGATTCATGCGGAAGTTATAATTATGGAGATCAACTTTGGAATCAAAAGGTTTTAAGATAAAAAAAAAAAAGAAAGAAGAGTACATGGTGTGTAACTTTAGTAACAACAAGGCTGATAATGGGGTGGTGAAAAGTGATAAAGGGAGACATCGCAAAGTGAAAATTTTAGGTATAGGTTGAATCTTAAATAAAGGGGGACAAGTAGGGGATGATGTTGTACCAAGAACTAGATTAGGGTGGATGAAGTGGAGGGGTGCATCCTAAGTGTTGTGTGATTGACGTATTCATTCAAAACTCAAAAGAATATTTTATTGGACAGTAATACGACCAGCATGATGTATGGAGTTGAACGTTGGGCAGTAAGGAAGCAACATATATAAAAAAAAAAATAGTGTAGCTGAGATGAGTGGTAAAATTAGAAAAAATTAAATAAGAAACAAATAAATTAGAGCTAATTTAGAAGCAACTCCGATATATGATAAGTTGCAAGAAAGTCGTTTAAGATGGCATGGATATGTGTAGCGGAGGCCTTTGAATACTTTAGTATAGAGGGGTGATTTGATTCAGATTGAAGGAGCTAAAAGAGCTAGGGGTAGGCTTAAAATGACAATTGAACAAATGGTGAGGAAAGATTTGCATAGTTTAGGACTAGTAACAAGTATGGTTTTGGATAGACCTGATTAGAGAAACAAGATTAATGTGGCCTACCCCTATTTAGTTGGGATAAAGCGGAGTTGAGTTGAGTTGTCTAGGACTTTTGGACTTCAGATTGATGGAGTTTTGACTGCTGGCCACGTTAGGATTCCTTGAATGCTTGTCATAGTTCTGATACGAAATAATGTGGTTCCCAGTCACCTAAAGAGTAGGTTTTAGATACCAGCAACACCCAGAATCACATATTTAAGAAATTTTATAGAATTAAAGAGAAATCCCACAAATCCAGATGAAATACTCAGATTTGAATAGAACCCTGGTCGAATTCTAGTTTAATAAAGTTCAACAAGATATCAAAATCTCAGATTATCTAATGGTCAGATTCTGAGGTTTGATTAAATCCTACTTGAACAAGGATTGCTTTTTTTCGCTAAAAATTCATGTGTATTAAAAAAGAAGAAGAAAAAAAAAAAACATAGTACAAGCTGGGACTTAGAAGACACCAAATACAGAAAACAAGAAAGGAGGGAGAGGAAAAAAAAAAAAAAACCCTGGGATCACTTCCTCACCTTTGGCATGGCCATCAGCAAGGAAGGAACGCCCACTCCATCAAAATAAACTACAAGAATCGAAATCTTGGCCTAGATTCTGCATCCCATCTGAGCTCATCCAAGATCGAAGCTGGCAGAGGAGGATCTTCATCTGATGAGCCACTTCTAGTTGCAGATTTTGCCAAGTAATCCGCCATTGGATTAGCCTCTCTATAACAATGGGTTAACTTCCATTCAATTCTTGAAAGGAATGGAAACAAGCAACACCAATCTGGCCAAATTTTCCAAAGGATATTTTTCGAGAAAACCGCCAAAGTCATTGCCATCGAATCCGTCTCGATCCATAATCTCTCAGTTCCCAGCTGCTTTGCTATTTTAATACCTTGAGTCAGGCCATAACATTCAGCTTCGTAATTTGTTTTGACTCCCAAGAAGTATCAAAAGGAGGAAATAATCCTTCCATTAGAATCCCTAAAAATACCTCCCGCTCTGCTCTTCTTGGGTTACCAAGAGAACATCCGTCAATATTAAGCTTGAGCCATAAAGGGAAAGGAGCACACCACATCACTTCTAAAGGGTCTAGAATTTTTTGAGGAATTAGCGAGATTCCAAGCAAACGGGCGCAAACCAAATCGGCAACTGAAATTTTCTTGAGAGAAGTGGATGGGAAAAGATCTCGAAATGCTAAAATGATTTGGTGCAAGAGAAGGTCTTCCCTCATCCTTATTCCTTGAAACCTCCTTACATTTCTCTGCATCCACAAAAAATAAGGAACAAGAACAGAACCTGCCGGCCAAGCTTTTTTAACCAGCACAATATTACACTTCGACTTCCACCACAGAAACAAGTCCTGAATAGAGCTATGCTGAACCCATCCAATATTAAAAATGGATGTAAAAGAGACCCAAACTGCCTTAGAATACCTGCATTCTAAGAATAAGTGCTTCAGGGACTCTGCCACTTAACCACACAGATCACACCGCGAGGCAAGACATATGCCCCTTTTGCTGACCATCTCATCTGTAGATATACTTCCATGCATCAACTTCCAGCTGAAAAGAGCTTGGCAAGGAAGAAGACCACTTCGCCATATAGTGTGAAACCATGGGACCTTTGGGTTCTTTTTTCTGATTTCCTCCCATCCAAACTTTATAGTGAAATTACCCATCAAAGAAGGGCTCCAACAACATTTATCTTCGACCTGGAAAGATGGAATGCTAATTTTTTTGACCATGTTAAAAATATTTTTCATAGCATCAGAAACTACCGGGGGCAAAGACCAACAAGAATTTTCGATAAAATCCTTAACATATCTTCCCCTGGGAATGAGGGAAGAATGCACCGCCAACCTCTCCTCAATAGACCATCCATCCACCCATCCATCCTTTCAAAACAGAATTTTCCTGCCATTACCAACGATCCACCTCTCCTTGGAAAAAATAAAACTCCACCATTTTTTTAATTCCTGGCCAAACAGATGAGGACTTGTTGGATCTTCTTAGCTCTCCAGTTTTAGACAGAAATCTACCTCTAAAGAACCTCCCCATAGCAGAATTTTTCATGTTTAACCTGCCAAGCAATTTTGCTTAGAAACGCCTTATTCACATCTCGAGATCTTCTTTTTCCCAACCCCCCTCCTTCCTTTGGCCTACACACTGTATTCCATTTGACAGTGATTTTCTTAGTAGAATCCACATCGCCTATCCAAATAAAGTTTCGCATCCACCTTTCCATGAGCACCACCAAAGAAGGCCACCAATATATAGCAAAGTTATGGAGGGGGATACTTGCCACAACCGAATTCACCAATTCCACCCTACTTGCCATGGAGAGCATCTTTCCCTTTCAACCCGAAAGGTGCCCCTTGATTTTATCGATCAAGGGAAGCAATGGATCATGCCTCACCCTCCCTTTGAAGATTTCAACTCCCAAATATTTAGTTGGGAAGATACAGCTTGGAACACCCATTTCCTGAACAATTCGTTGCCTTCTCACAGGAGCAATTTTCTCAAAAAAAAGTTTGCTCTTCTCCAGATTTATGAACTGACCCGAGAAAAGCTTGATATTTTTGAATGAACAGATTTAACTTCCTCACACACCTGATTAAACCATTTATGAAAATAAAAATGTCGTCAGAAAAAAGGAGGCAACAGGGAACTTTTACCCCACGAGGGCCAGCCAAAGACTTGATCTCATTGGAATCAATTAGATTTTGAATTCCCCTCCAGAGAACTCCTTCAGCTAGGATAAACAAAAGAGGAGAGAGAGGGTCTCCTTGCCGAAAGCCTCGATGCACGCTAAAAAAACCCATTGGACCACCATTTAGCAGTATGGAGATACGAGTAGAGACCAGAGAAGCACAAACCTAGTCAATCCATTTTTGGCCAAATCCAAACTTCATCGACACCAAAAACAAGAACTCCCATGATAAAGAGTCAAAAGCCTTTCTAACATCCAGTTTCAACCCAATGCCTCCACCCCGGGAAGAATTGAACATCATATTGGCCAATTCAAAAGCTACACTTGTGTTGGCTGAAATCACTTTCCCTCTTTGGAGCGCACCTTGTTCTTCTGATATTAGATGAGGAAGTAGCCCACTCAATCTTGAAGCCATAATTTTGGAGACTACTTTGGGAAGGAAATTCCCCATGCAAATAGGCCTATACTTATCCAAAGTAGATGCATCCTTCACCTTCGGCACCAAGGTAATATGACTATTATTAGTGCCATTAGGGAAGAAACCAGAAATGAAGAAAGATTTAATTGCTCTACAAAAATCCTGTTCCACAATACTCCAACATTTTTGGAAGAAAGCCCCATAGAAACCATCTGGCCCTAGAGAGCTATCAGGATCTAAGTCCCACACAGCCCTCTTGACTTCCTCATTGGAAGGAATTGCTTCAGAACCCACTCTACCATCCTCCATTAAAATTTCTGGAATACATTCAAGAATCTCAGGATATGAAGTTAAAGGAACCTCCTTGTGGAAGTCTTCATAATAGTCAGTCACATACTGACTAAGATGATCTCGACCCTCTACAGTAGATCCATCTTCTTTCTTGAGCATGCGAATTAGATTACGAGTGCGCCTCATCTTTGTCGAAAGGCGAAAAAATTTTGAATTTATATCACCTTCTTTTAACCACTTGATTCTTGCTTTTTCTGCCCATAGCTTCTCATGATCTCGCAAAGCTTTAACATACATCGTCTTCGCATCCGCCTCTCGAGCAAATAGGGCGTCAGTCATCCCAGCAACTTCAATTTCTTGCTGAATAATTTCCAAATTTTGCTTAGCTAGCTGCAGGGCCACATCAAAATTTGGAAAATTCTCCTTCGCCCACGACTTGATGACAGGCTTCAGACGTCACCCTATATATCGGATGCCCCCGTACTTCCTGATCCCACACCCCTTTCACAACATTGAGAAAATCAGAGTGATCTAACCAGAAATTATGAATTCTAAAAGGAATATTACCTGGTTTTTGCACTGATTCAGATGCTGATAGAAGGGGAGCATGATCTGATGCCGATCTCTAAAGGACTTTTTGGACACAATCTCCAAAATAGTTCAGCCATGAATCATTTATGAATGATCGATGCAGCACCGCCATCACATTTTCAGTCCTTCTATTGTTTGACCAGGTGAACTTTGAACCCTGAGAAGGGACTTGAAGCAAAGAGCAGGCATCCACGATAGTGCCAGATTCTGTCGCTGAGCCCCTAGTAGATCTTCCCGGACCTCTCTTCTCATTGGAAGCCAAAACTGCATTAAAATGTCCTAAAACTGTCCATGGATCAGCCCCATAAGAAAAACCAGACAGATCCATCCAAGGCTTCCTATGCTCAGCCCTAAAACAATTTGCGTGGATAGCTGAGGTGCACACTGTTCTACCCCTCCACAGAATTGAAAAAGTGAGCTGCTGATCAGATTGAGATAAAATACTCAAGACGCCCCAAATTATTCCTCCATAAAACCCATAGGTTAGGCTTTCTGTCACCTCTACTGTTATACAAGGCATCTGCAGCGAAACCCAACGTATTAAAAAATAGGGTTGGGAATTGCGAAACATCCACCATAGGTTCAGCTACGAAGGATCAGGCTCCTTTATCAAGTTGCGAAGTGATCTACGAGCAACTCCTTTCTTTACTCCCCTTATGTTCCAGAAAAGAACTCTCATCATGAAACAATATGAGAAGACTGCCCTTTGTCAGGTCTAGGAACCTGACCTTTGCTAAACAAACTTCTTCTTTATTTTTGGTTTCAAAAAACCATCATGAACCTCTCTATCTTTTGCCGCGGCATCAATAATGGCCACTTCTGAATGAAGAACAACCGTTCCTTCATGAAGGGAAGATGTAGGCATTTTCTCCAATATAGCAGCCTGCCCCTCATTAGAAATCTGCCTTCTACCTCGACCAGGGAGAGGAAGAGAAGTAGCTATACGAGAACCTCTCATATAAGTTCTTCCACCTCTAACATTGCGCAAGGCCGTCGAGGTACCATCTCTACCCTTGGCAGGGACACCCTCATAGCACTTTCTTGAAGAACCTCCACAGAGACGATCATATATGTCCTGGTTAGGCTCCAATTGAACCTCAGAATTTGGGATCTCCCCCTCTTCCTCCATTAGACCTTCCTGAACAGTCATAATTGGATTGTCCACAACCACCATTGCAGCGTTACCCCCTTCACCAATCCTCTCACTTGAATAACCAGACCCAGAATCATGGTCCGATCCAGATCCAGAGTCCTGGTTTGATCCTTAATTAGAAGCATAAACCGTCCCTTCTCTCTCCTCTTTTGAATGGACTGAATCCTCCAAATTAGGACATGCATTTAAATTAGAATCCTGATCTAACAAGACCTCTATCCTTCCTTCTTTACTGTTGAGGGATAAGGTAGGGTGAGAAGGAGGGCGCTTATTAAGAATTGAAGATATTTTCTCTCCCATGATTTGAGGCATGGTTGGCCTCAACTGCTCCCCCATTGGCGCACTCAACATAATTGGATGATTTGAATTCAAAATATTACCTTCCTTATTTGGTGGATGTGGAAAGATATGCTCAACCGAGTTTGGCCTGGTCCCACGAGTTGGAGCCTGGTCAACCCCATCTTGTTCAACAAACACCGCTCCAGGGATACCAGCATCCTTACACCACGCTGCTTCCCTTTCCTCCTCCACCTTCTTAAGATGACAACTGAAAATTTGATGACCAACTCTCTTACAGAAGCCACACTTTACCATCCCATCTTCATATACTACTTTCTGATGAAAACAGAATTCTTTAGATGAACCAGGCTCTTTCCGTTCAACTTGGATTTCTTCAATTCTAGACATAGATTCCCCAATATCCACCTCTACAAGCACCCTTGCATAGTGGCCCAAAAGACCTCGCTTTGTGCAACGATCCACTGCTACTGGACGACCCACAGCTTTGGCCATTGTCAAGAGCACATTCTCATGCCAGTACTCCAAAGGCAACTCAGGGAAACGAACCCAAACTAATTTTGTCAAAGCAGGCTTCTCATGGATATTGAAATCTGCCTTCCATCACTGGAATCTGATAAGTTGGCTTCTGTATCTTAAAGGACTGCGCTTCCATATCAAAGCGATATCCTCCTCCGAAGCAAACTGAAAAATAACGAATCCTTTGCCCAAAGGATGCATGACAACCCTCTGTTTCAGACCCCAATTCTCACTAGCTTCTCTACTGAGATTGTCCAAAGAGTTTAGACGGGAATTGATGTGTCCAATCAGAGCAAATCTGAATGACTGTCTAGTAGATTCATTATCCTTCTGAGGGATGATAACCCTCGTAATATTTCCTGCCAGGATCGGCTCTGGCAAAGTGTCAATTTCCGAAGCTCCATCTCCACCAACAGCCTTGGCATAGGTCTTCTTTGGGCGTCCACCCTCCACAGTCTTCTTAGAAGCACGCAGATGATCACCTAGTGCCTCTGGACCACGATCAACACTCTCCCTATCCCCCCTATCTTCATTATCAGAACCCTCACAGTCTCTTCTGCAGTCATCGCCTAAAGCACTTTCTTCCTCCATTATCAGAACCCTCACTCTTTTCTCTACCTATTGTCACAGCATATACTATTTGATTTTAATCATACTCATAATATAAAGGCTCACAGACAGCTTGTTACATCTCAAAAAGTGTGTTCAGCCTCTCATGCTCAAAGGCCTAGCCCAACCTTCTCTCAGGAATCCAAGTGTCTGATCTCCCAAAGAATCAACAAGGATTGCTTAAACAGAACTGTTGGATCAGATTTCTGAAAGCTTCATTCGGTTCAATAAACACAAATCATAATTGACTCAAAAAGCAAACTGAAGGGTCTATTAATCAGGATGAATACCACAGTAAAACCTTAGTAGTTTCTGATGATTGAAATAGAAGATATTAAAGAATCCTAGTTGAACAAGGAAAGTTCAATTTGGACAGAATCTGGCACTAGTACCATTGATATTAAGCAGATTTCAGAAGACAAGTTAATGATGACATTGATCAGTAAATACCCAGCAGAAGCTACTGAATGTGTCTCTGAAACCAGATTTTGAATTGAAATCCGAACTGATGTAAGTAACTGATCTGTGAGCAGAAGTACAAGATAGGAAAGAAGAGAGGGATTTGACTGACTGAATCACCACCAATAGCCTAGATTGGAATCACCACCAGCCAGCGTACCTTTAAATAGAAACTGAAGTATAATTACAATAGGAAAGAAAAAGTAGACTGAACATAGGAAACCTCCTTCCAGTAAGGTTGGGATTAGTGTCCCGTAAGAATAAAACTGTCTTAACTAACTAGTAGTAGGTGTCCCACATGATTAAAACTTTATCCAAAGTAGGAATAGGAGTTGTATTCAGGCAAGACTCTATCCATCCTTGATCCTTGACAAACAAGGAAATAACAATAACTTAATGAAGTAAAACAACTCAAACTAAATCCCATGATGTGGGCTGAACTGTGGTTCAGCGTTGAACCAAATATATTTGGTTCAGATATAGAATGTATGCTGCCATTTTTTGGCTTTGGGTCTGCCCCTACGTGGTATTCTTAAGGTGAGTCTGATCTGAATCAGATTACTCACTACAATGGCCATTGGAAAATCTTCCGTCCATCTTAGATAAAAAGATAAATTGTGTTAGGATATTTAGAAATTTTATATCTTCTATACAGTAATTATTTCTCTCCTAGTCAAGAGGGGGGGGGGGAGGAGCTGTTCTGCTGGGTGAGGGATCGGTAAGGACAATGAGATTATATGAGAGAAAACTAGATTGCACCATAGAAGGCTTTATCCAGTTTCATTTTTACTCGTATGAGCAATGTTTTATATGATTATATGAATTCATGAAATATTGATGGACCTGAGTACCCTAGGTCTAAACCTGCAAAGCTTTTCTATAATGGCCAAGTGTCTTAAGAATTTTATGGAAATTTGGAACTTAAAAGTCAACCAATTGAATTTAGTCTTGCACCGAATTTATGGTGTCTAGAATGAAATTTCATGAAATTTAGGGTTCTGTTTGAATTTTAGCCAGTATTGAAATCAATGGCTTAGTTCAACATGGTGGTGGCAAGGCAGACTTGTCTTCAAACCTAGTTTTTATAATACCATTATATGATTTTTCTATACAATACAGTGTCCTGATGAGGCTGGGTTTTGAGGGGAACCATACGTCAGTAGAGGCATTCTATTTTCAGAGGAGAAATGCTAGCATATGCATTAAAAAGGGTGTACCCAGTACATGAGGATCCCACGACTGTGGGGTCTGGTGAGGGTCATAATATGCTCAGCCTTACCCCCGCTTCGCGGAGAGGCTGTTTCCCAACTCAAACCTGCGACCACTGGGTCGTAATGGAACAACCTTACCGTTGCACCAGGGTCCGCCCTTAGGAGAATGCTAATATATCTCCCATAACTGATATAGGCTATGGGGCATGCTTGGTCCAACGGTAGGGTATGAATATTGCGACTTGGTGGTCAAGTGGTCGAAATAGCCTCTCCACGTCCTCGGGGTAAGGCTGCGTAGTTCTCGCCCCACCCTAAAGACCTCGCACATGCGGGAGCCTCATGCACCAGGTATGCCTTTTTTTTTTTTTAACCAATACAGGCTATATGCTTAACATTCCTCCAGATTTGAGTTCTAGAGGATCCTTGATCATGAGGGGTTGCTCACTTGCATGTTTCCCTTGTGGTTCTTTATCCTTGATTAGGAAAATAAGTACCTTGCATATGTGCCTGCAGGTTGAGGAATTATATTCGTTGGACCTCGAATCCTTAAACAATCTCCGGTCAGTTAATCACAACCTCTCCAATTATAATATCTTTGATATGCGTTAACCTCTTCAATTATAATGTGTTTGATACGCGTCCACATGCACAAATTTTTTGACTTGTGGAGGAAAGAAATTTGGCCCTGCTTTATTTTTTGTTTTTTAACATTTACAGGCCAGTGTTTGGATTGATTTTTCTTTTTAAATGGTGCCCTGGAGAGAAAGACCACCGTCTTGTAATTAAGGATCCTAACCCAAATTTATTTTTTGCCAGCCAGGTTAGTATGGATTAAATCGAAGGTGTTGGAATATTAACTTGAAAAGGCAACAATCTGACCATTATAATCTCACAGGTTATTAACAATGCATGCGCTACACAAGCCATCCTCTCCATTCTTATGAATTGTCCAGACATTGACAGCGGCCCTGAACTTTCCATGTTGAAAGAATTCACTAAGAACTTCCCGCCGGAGCTTAAGGGGTTGGCAATTAACAATAGTGAAGCCATACGTACAGCTCACAATAGCTTTGCAAGACCTGAGCCATTTGTGCCTGAGGAACAGAAAGTTGCTGCAAAGGAGGATGATGATGTATACCACTTTATAAGCTATTTGCCTTTTGAAGGAGTCTTGTATGAGTTAGATGGATTGAAGGAGGGTCCCGTTAGCCTCGGGCCATGCCCTGGTGGGCAAGATGAATTGAATTGGTTGCAAATGGTGCAACCAGCGATCCAGGAACGTATGGACAGGTATTCCAGAAGTGAGATAAGGTTCAACCTCATGGCAGTTATAAAGAATAGGAAGGAGATATACACTACTGAACTGAAGGAACTTCAGAGGAGAAGGGAACGCATCGTGCAAGAGCTTTCTGCTGCACGGTCAGACAGAATGGACAATGCAAATATTGAATCACTGAACAAAATGCTAAAAGAAATAAATTCAGGTATTGAGAGTGCTACTATAAAAATATTGATCGAGGAGGAGAAATTCAAGAAATGGAGAACAGAAAATATTCGTAGAAAACACAATTACATACCCTTTTTGTTCAACTTCCTCAAGATCCTAGCTGAAAAGAAGCAATTGAAACCTCTTATTGAGAAAGCGAAGCAGAAGATAATACCCAAGTGAAAGCTCCTGTTTTAGTTCTACCATGAGGGGCCTTGTTGCAGAAGTAGAGTCCAATGCAAGAAATCTACATTATTTGGGTTTTACTTTTGTCTAAGTAAGAATTCTACTTCTTTTTTTTTTTAATTTTTATGTACAACCATGCAGAAAACATTTCCTTCTACAATCCTAGGATGTTTCAGACATTGCAAAGAGTTAGAACCGTGGTTTCAAAATCCGGAACTAGACATGGGATCATAATCATATCAGAATGGGCCAAAAGCTTACAAAATGGAATCAGAAAGAAGAGATGCTCATAGATCTTTGATTTTTTATTTTTTTTTGGGTTGGGGGGGGGGGGGGTGTTTGGTGGGGGGGGGGTTTGATTCAGAGATTGTCATAGATCTTTGGGTTTTTTGATTCTTAAGTATAGTATACCTAGTTACAAAAGATGAGTTTTATTTATTTATTTTTATATTTTATTGATTAAAAGAAGGAAAAAAGGGTAAAGAAAATAAAGACAAACGTGTGTCATGATCGATTTCAGAATAGGTTATGGGAATCTGTGTTAATCAGAATGTGCTTCCTAGGTTTATTTTCCCTTTCAAGACTACTTTTTTAAAGGGTAAACAGATCTTTGATAATATTATAATTGCTCAAGAAATTATTCTTAAGCATTGTAAAGGAAATAAACAAACGGTCGATAGCAATTAAAATCCACATGTTCAAGGCCTATGATAGATTAAAATGAGGATATATTCGGGCACTTTTTTAGTTCATAGACTTATCTTGTGGTCTCATAAGTACTATGTTGTCTACTGTCACTTATTCAATTAAACTTAAGATACACTTTTTTTAATTTCTTTGAGCCATCTAGAGATATGACAAGAAATTATTATTACTATTATTATTATTTTCTTTTCCCATAAAAAAAGTTCCTATCTCTTCATTTTAGCAATGGAAGGCTTATCTACTGTTTTAACCCTAAATTTTTTTTCTTTTTCTTTTTTTTGTCGGGGTGGTGGGGGAGGGGGGATGAATATGTTTTGAGGAATCAAATTGCAAGAGGTGCATGCAAGAGCTCTCACCAACTGTTCGCAGATAGCACATTCATTTTTTGTCTAGCCAAATAGACAAGTGTCCAAGCTATTCAAGCCATTCTTCTAATGTTTTAATGTTTTAAGAGTTGGCAGGTCAAAAAGTTACAGTGGAGAAAAGTAAAATTTTCTTTAGTAAGAACACCACATCTTCTTGCTCCTTATGGATCCGAATCCTAAAAGCCAAATATTTCTCCAATGACAGCATTTTGGCTTCAGATTTAAAACCTAAAAGGGGATCTTGATCTTGATCTTGGAATGGTATTTCACACTCTTCCCAATCTAAGAAGATTGATCTCTTGGAAAGCTGGGACATGGTGGTTCCGGGAAATTTAGAAAGATCCATGTCTTCTGAATTGGCATTAGTACTCTGTGGGAATTGATGGGTTTAGGTTTTCTAGCCCAATTAGTAAAGTATTTGACTTCCTCAATAGGTAGAAGCTAGAATGCTCCTTTAATTAACTCCTTGTTTCCTTCAGTGCTGGAGCCAAAGATTTTGGCCATACCTATAGCAACCACCCCTACTAATGATTTCTTGTTCTGCCCTATCACCAGAGCAGGGAAGTTATCAACTAAAGTTACTACAAACTTCCTTTCTTCATTTAAGAGGGATCACCGGCAAAATGGTAACCTTCAGAATAGGAGAAATCTTACTTGGTCAACCTTATGGAAAACTAGGATTCATCCTAAGTAAAAGGTTTTCACATGGAAAATTTTCTCACCATGGACATCTCAGTGAGATAGTCGAAATTTGAATTCGAATTCACATTCGTATTCGTTTAAGGGTATCCATGTTTGGTTAAAGGGTATCCAGATTAAAATCTAAATTATCCGAAAAATAATTATCCGATCCGATTAAATAATCAATTAATGATTTTGAGGGTTCTTGAAGTTTAAACATATTCTAGAGAATGAGGAAAAGAGTTAAAACAACTTAGAAAGATGGATTAAGATTAAATCATATTCATTGGGGAGGGGGAGGAAGGTCTAGATTATACCAGTTAGAGAGTAAACGGATAGTTGAAAATCTAATTCGATCCGAAATCGATCTGTATCTGATCCTTTTACATCTAAGAATACGATGGCAAGATTCATATCTGCTACTGATAACCTTAATCCTTTTTGCAAACATATGATGGAGAGAAATGGCATCTTTCTCTGTCTTGCCCTTTCTCCATGAGGATCTGGACAGCGGGGAAATTGGGGTTAAGGACTGAATACCTCTTTGCTTCTTCTTTGGATGATATATCTATTTCTGAAAATCAGGGAGTTAGTAAGCAATAATCAGGACTTCTCTTTGTTACTTTCAATATTTGGTATCACCTATTGTTTCTTGTGGCTAGCAATGAATACTTGTGTCGAATCTAATTGTCCTCCAGATCCTTTCAATATCACAAGTAACATTTCGAAATGGATATCTAAGGGTTGCCCTTCTCTTCTCTGACAGATAAAACCTGACCTCCCTGTTCAGGTGCTTAAACCTTAGAAGCATACTATGAGCTTTTCACTTCCTCATCTTGTATCATCATCTCTGATGGGAGTTCTGTGAAGAACAGTGGTGAAGCAGAATGGGCTTCAATATTTGTGATTCATAAAAATTTTGTGAGTGTAATTCTAAATTCTTTACATGCAAAGAGCGCACAAGAGTCGGAGGCAAGGTGAGTTCTGGAGGGATCGTAAAAACCAAGACAATTACGAGCCATTACCACCACCATCTTCTGAAACAACCTCTCTTGTGAAGTAGAAATAAGGCAGTGTAATTTACCCCTCTCAGACCTTGCAATAGCGGAAACCTCGTGCAATTGATTGCTCTTTTTTTTTTTATCAAGCCTGTAATGAACAAGTTTGAATCCGTAACTATTGTCAAACAAGATTGTCCTTAAATTTTGGTAGCTCACCGTCTAGCTAATATGGCTATTCTAGAAAAGCTTAGGTTGCATGTAGATGATAATATACTTTCATATCTTTCTCTTCAGTTCATTTTAACATTTTAAAAAAAAAAAAAAAAATCTAGTTATAAAAAATATTTTATTTATGCTTTCTTATTTTATTGACTAAAAGAGGGGGGAAAACGTAAAAAAATAAAAATAATAATCAAAAAGCAAATGATCTTCAGGATATACCCTCAGAACCTCTCTATTAATTATATAAAAACTCAAGTCATATATACCTATTTTTGGACTACCATAGAAACATTAGATGAGGGAGAGCCCTCAATGGAAAAACCAAGACCCTACCCAAAGTATATCATTGTGGAGCTATCATTTTCAGTTAATGCCTTCAGTTCTCTGCCTGCCCAAAGTATCTCCCAGACATTGTCGCCAGTATGTTCAGCATCACAACCTCATCATCAACTTCACATTTTTCCGCCCTCAAGCTTGCACACTTGCGCAGCAAACATCGCATGGACGCACACATGTCAGCATCAAGTGGAGCATCTATGGCCGCACACAGAGCAAATAACCATTCACCATTGTTCCTTGACAACACACCAGCAGTTTCAAAGGAGTCTATGCGTCTCTTTAGCATTGAAACTCGAGATACAGGGCTCATCCTTAAAATTACCAAGAGGGCAGGACGACTATTATTGGCAGACACAGACTGATGCTTACCAGAAGTTTCAAGAGTGCAACTTTTGATAGGCTGGCTGGTATTCTCTTCATATTCCATCAGAACAGATTGTGAACTTTCAAAAATTTCAGGACAAGAAGTCTCGAGATGCAGGGAAGTGTCATCTTCAGCAGTCATAAGCGATTGCAGGTAATCGGAAGTTTGAATATCAATGTTCCCATGATGCTGGCAGTTGTCATCTTCAACAAATTTCAAGAATGACGGCGGATGGGAAGAATTCCAAGGGTCACCACTCCCCATGCATGATAGAGCCTGAAAATTTATTAATATAAACGTAGATGAATTAACTCAATACATTTGGGGACAAAAGTATGAAATACACAAAGCAATATACGGTTTCCAACATGGGCCTAGAGGTTGCATTTGGGAAAGATAAGGCGAATTAGGTTGGCTACAGGATCGCCCTTCAATCCTTTTCCCCCCAACCCTCCCCCACCTTCCCAAGAAAAAAGGAAGAGAACAGAGATTTTCAACTAGTACTGATCATATATTGACATATCTTCCAGTCATTTAAATTCTTCTACCAACCAAGACCTATCCATCATCTGGTAAGAATGATCATTGGTCTAAGGGAATTTTACAATGCATGGATCCTGAACCATCAAAGCATGCCACATTGTACCCTACATAGAATTTAACCTAAGCACTTCTACAGAGAACCATCACTGTTTGTTCTGGTTTTGAAGCCAAATTTTACCTTACTACTAAGAGTCGCTTCACAACAAGTGCATCAGAAATAAATAAACAAGGCTGGAAGAACTTACCATCCTCAGTTCTGAAAAATCAGCAAGGAAAGCATCCTCCCATTGTTTCATTGGCAGAAGGTGCTCTGGGCACTTCACAATATCTGGAATCTTGGGCATATAAACCATCTGATCACTGTTAAGCTTGGTCCGATCAAGCTTTGCCACTTTCACTTTTGGGATACGTGAAGCTTCCCACCTGGACATAGGACAGAAATTAAATAGAACACAAAGATTACAGGCTTCTGGCCTTCCAACATTATCAACTAATTCATTTCTAGATATCATCAGGAAAAATAAAAAAGGGCCTTCATCAGACTTCGAGTCCAGCCCCTTTTTGCTTCATTTGATTCTCGGATGCAAACATATGGTTGTTCCTCCTCAGCTCGTACTTGACTTTTATTTTAACTCCAATAATATTCAAAAGGCAGAACCTAATAAATTCTGATAGTTATTCAAAGCAGTCACCCTAGTTTCCTCCTCAGCCGGTAACTGATTTTTATTTTAACTCTAATAATATTTTCGAAAGGCATCCCAACCCCGGGCCCTAGAAAGATTGAGGAATTGTGTGGGTCTACATTGGTGCCGAGGATACTGGCTGCTACTGATACAAACTAGGCAATTAGTAAAAAATTGGCAGACCATTAAGACCCTGCCCTGGATTCTTATCTTGGGTCAAAATTTAAATAAAAAGAGATTTAGTGCAGCTCATGATTTCCAATAAATAGATAGATTTCGGAAAGCAAGTGTGAGGTTAAAAAATAAAAAAACTAAAATAAATCTTCCAAGGGCAAGAAAATTAAAATGCTAGCAGTTTGATATAATCACATTGAAGTCATAACAATCTGCTGTCGAGGTTTTGTTTCTGCAGCCTTCCTGGAGCTCAGAACATGGAACCTGGACCACAACCTAAGATGCAATAAGGAGGGCTTGCACCACAATGAACTTGCAGAAGAGCTCGGTGAAAGTAGTTTGGTCAAACAGAACCAATAATATAGTAATGAACTTATAGGTCAGAGAGTATACAACGAAATTTTTCACTTCCTCTGATCAAGGTAACTACCTTCAACCCCATTTATCCATCTTTTGTCACCCCCACCCCACCCCCCTCTCCCAAAAAAAATTCAATTGGCAAGAAAAATAATTTCATGCTGGATGGGAACCATAAAATCTCATTTAAAATTTCGAAGACTATATAAAAAGGAATAGTAATCAAATAGGGCACGATTTAAAGGTAGAAATTGAAGTACATGACTTGAAATAGTGGTGGGCAATAAAATTTGGTCTGTGGCCAATTCAGTGGACGCTAGACCCTCTATCATCAAACTGTAATTGCCTCATCAGTACCCCATATGGCTCAAAATAGTCAGGCACTTGTATCTTTATTAGGCAGTTCACCAAGAAAACCTACATATGTATGCCACGTGGGTCCTTATCGGGCTCCAGTCTTTTGTGGACATATTGTCCACATCATGTAGACTCGTGGAAAATTTCAGCTCAAAGCATCACACCATTTGGAACAATCAACAGGTTGATCTGAGTCCAGATTTAGATGGTTAGGCAAAAGTTCAATACATAGTGGACCATATGGTTTGAGTTTGGCATTGAAATTTGATAGATGACCTAATTAACACAATTACCTGTCTGTAGAACAGTTAGAAGTGCCACATCAGCTAGATTAGATGGCTGAAGACCCAATGTGCAAAATCAGCTAGATGGTGGGCCACATGGTTGACATGGCCCACGAAATTTGACATATATACAATCCAAGTAGTGCTTTATCTTTCCAAGGGTCAGATCAACTATTTGAGCAATCCACGTGGCTCAAATTAACCATGAAGACATACTTTGTCTACATGAAGCCATATAATTAAACATAATTTTTCGGATTAATAAACATATCAAATTATATGTGTCTGAAATAATTAAGGAAAGCAAATCAAGTACAAAGGGATTTAGAAGAAAACCTGACACGCCGAAGATATTCAAGACCATCTTGCGGGGGCCCAGACTCAAAATCAGGTTCCCCTTCAACTAAAAAAGCACGTCTCTGAATGTTTTCATAGTCACTGTCCCCATCTTCAGTGCACTCATCCTCAATGATAGAGTAGTTATCATTACTGTTACCATTATCACCACATGAAAGATCCAAGGGATTCAATTGTGTGAAATCATTCTCCAGATTCTGGGAACACACTTCACCTGAAATGAACGATTAAACAAACAGTTTTTAACCCCTTCAAGCAAAAGAACCAGGGTAGGGAAGAATACATCAGACAAGATGGAGATGCACGATGTTCAACCAATTCAAAGGAGACCAGACCATTTTGTTTCATTCAAGTACAAGCATCTGTAAGTATGAGTTTCATTAACATGTATTAGCAGTTTACAATTTCGATGTACAATTGTCATGTATTGCATCGCTTTCAGTATCAAGTATACTGATCAACAACCTAAAAAAGGAAAAAATATAGAATCAAAATGACTGCCCTTCAGAAATCAGTATCCAAGTAGCTAGTCATAAGCATTTTTCATTTACTGACATGCATACAGGAGGCGTGTTCCATTTAAACTATCATCTGCCTAGGCATCCAAGTTTACTGGTTTCTAGTAGGAAGATAGCACATATTTGCTTTTGCAATTTGCTTTTAACCATTCTTCAATGAACATAGACTTGAAGGTCGCGGTTCCCTCTTCCCTTCGCAGCCATCTCACCTGTGGACAGTGGAAATAAAACACATCAAATTGAAACAATCTGACACATACACCTAAGAGGAGGTATAGCTGCAGGAAAACAATTCGGAAATTAGGCCAGGATTCAGAAGCCTCAGAAATCTTTTTGGAATGGAAATGAACAACTGTTCTTCTAAAAGATTCAATCAGATATTTAGAACTTAAAAACAATCCTCAAGATTGAGGAGCAACTTTTCTTTATCTGCGAACCACCCCAAATTCTTAAGTCTAAGAGGCTAAAATTAACAGACAGTACAGATAAATGAGAAACATCTTATAAGATCAAGAAAAAAAAAACAACAGGTGCATTAATGAAGATTGATATAAATCAATTATGCACTCTTTGAGAGAAACTCCGATCAGATGTCAAATATTTTGATCCAAAAGGCATTAGCCTTGGAAGGAACCAAAGAGGAGAACTAACTTAATATTGTAGATAAACCAAATTCTAGGCAGTTTCCTTTACCCATAAAAAAATTCCAGGCATAAGACACCCCATCCCACCCAACCCCACCCCTCCCCCCCCACCCATCCACAGAAAAGAAGAAGAAAAAATCAACTGAAGTGACCACCCATCAACAGAAGCTAGCTAGAGAACAGCGTCCATCACTAGAATACATTAAAGTTACAAACATATCTGTTATAGCAACTTGCATCACAATCTGTCAGACAAATGCTAGACAAGTGATAATCTTTGAAGGAATGATCCATGAATCAAAAATATTAAAATAAATAAATTACTGGCATATCAACAAAACCTACATTGTTTATGAAAAATGGCCAAAGAAATCCAAAACACACAGTACTCAGGTAACCAAAGGCATCAACTATTTCTCCATCACTGAAGACCAAAACAAATAAATGTGAAGACAAGGAAAGAACTCATACCGAAAACTGGAAAATGCTCTTTCTTCTTCACATTTCCTTGGTGATGCTCAACGTCTCTACTTCCTTGTCTCTGATGTTTAGTACCCACCATGCCCTTAAGCTCCCGACCCACAGAAGGCCCCAGCCTGTGGCATATTTCATTCCACATGATTCGCTGTCCTTCAACATGAACAAACCTCAGAGCTTCCAGCTCATTTCTTGAGTAACTAATCTTTAATCCATCACCTCTTTTTAGGGAAACATTTCGACCTTCACTCACAAGGCTAAGCATATTCTGCTTCCCATTTCCATCAGAAACATTCTTCATGCCTTTGGCCGATCTCTTGTAGAACTTATCCTTCTTTCCTTCCGTTCCATTTTTCTGCGCATTCATTGGTCCTCCTATGCCCTTCTTTCCACTGTCACTTCCATTTCCAAAGACAGAAACGGGAAAAATGACTGGAATTTCACATTTCACTGCATTTGACGACGAATTTTCAATTTCAACAAGATTCTCCGGCCCATTGAAACCTTTCATCTTCTCACCTTGATTTCCCACCATTTCCTGCATGTCTTCCATCTCCGTAACCCAATTTACGCATCCATGAGCTTCAACTGCCACCGACCCATGTTCCTGATTGGTTTCTTCCGTGCTTTCTCCATGACTCTTGGAGCCAATATCCTCAAAACAAGTCTTTTGTGCTTCAAGAATGGAACCCAATGCAGATTCCATCAGAGGATGTTTTTCTTCTGTTCCCAAGATATTGTTCGAGCTATTCTCACATCTATTTGAACAGTTAATCACCTCAACGAGTTTTTCAGATCCATCCATCGATTCCAGATTACTTTCCCCTGTTTCAGACAAATACCCCATTACTTCGAAGCCTTCTTCGGTTAGTTTCACGCTGCAATTACCCACCCCTTCTTTCACTCCAAAGAAACTATCTCGCTCGAGGTTTTTTATAGGGTTTTCAGGACTGTTCCTTGCGAAACAGTTTGAATCTTCAAGCTTACCCTCACAATTCCTGGGTTCAGACATGGAAACATACCTTTCTTTCTCAATTTCTTGCTTCTTTTCAACAAAAGAGACAACCTTTTCTTGCTTTTCTTTAACGCTGGATTCTCCAGAGACAGAATCCGAATCATTTTCAGCATTTCCTGCTTCACCTTCAGCCCACAAAACGATCGTTTCTTGCTTCACTTCACAGTAAACAATTTCTTCACCCGGGTCACGAACCTCGGCCATCCCCGTAAAATGAAGAGCCCCAACCTATACCGGTCCCAACAAGAGTAGGGACTTCAATCCCACAGAGAGAGAGAGAGAGAGAGATTCAGAGTGAGGAAGAAAGAGAGCTTCAAGAAGAATGGGTGTTGAGCGAGGAAGATTCAGAGAGAGAGAGAGAGAGAAACTTGGGGTGAAAGTTTGCCCCAGACTATCCGAACCCATACTAGTCTGCCGGTCTGCCCTGAGTCCGAATTGGGCTTGGGCCCCGGGTTAGGGTTGGAAAACCTAAATCCTAGGTCAGGTTAGATTGGGCTCAGATTGAGGCTTCAACCTAGCACAATCTGATCCGAAATTTAATCTTGTATTTTTATGTCAGAATTTAGACATCTTGTTGGTATTTTATTTTTTTATAATTTTTTAATGTATAAAATATGAATGGCAAAAATAGGTAAATCAAGGTTAATCCAATCATTGCAAAAGCCAAGGTCAACCCAACCTAGCCTAACCTAGCCTAGCCTGACCCAACCAAGCCCTGACAGGGTCAGTTAGGGTTGGGTAGGTTTGTATGAACTTGACAGAGTTGGCTCTGAACATAAACCCGATAGGATTGGGTTGGACCTGGGTGGAATTTGAGGACCTAGGGTTGGGTCAGGATTTTAAGAAACTCGGTTCAACCCAACCCTGTTTCACCCCTATTGGGTGGTAAGTGGCTCGAATCTTTGAGAGACAAAAAGAGGTCCAATGACTCGAGTGAGAGGAAAGCAAAGAAGGAGAGAGAGAGAGAGAGAGGATGGGAGGTGTTACTATACAATCGACAGCTTCTAGTGTTCAATAGAGAGGGGCGGAGGTCAAAGATCTGCTCGACATGTGGAAGACAATCGATGGCTGCACTACAGTAGCTTGAATCATCAACTAGGGTTCGGCATGCTTCCCACCCGTTAGATTCTCACTATCGTTGATTGCCTCCCTGCAGAGAATTTTTATACTCGATCAACTCAATGTAAAAGCTACAAAACATTAATATAGGTGGCTTAAGCCAAAACATGGCCTTCTTCTTATTATTGTTACTTGTTACTGGGTTGGTTCACTCCTCTCTTTGTTTTCTGCTAAATTGAGATGGATTCTGATGTCGTGTTCTCTTCTTGTTTTCATTTTAATTTGATCCGGCCTGGGACATAAGAAACTGCCGGTTTAAATTTCAGAAATTGCTTGACCTTCCAAGGGTAACGAAGCCGGCGTGACTCCAAACTCTAGAGAGCTTCAAGAAGTTTAAGGGAATTTGAAGAGTGTCAATCGGTTCGGTTTCGATTTGATTAAAGATAGAAGATGTATAAACCAAAATCGAACCAATAGTAGGAACACATTTAAGAAACCAAAATCGGATTGACTCATTTCATATTTGGTTTCTTATTCGGTTTTAATTTCGTTTGATATTAAGTTTAGGTTGTATTTTAAGTTTTTGGGTCAACTTTTTACATTCTCACTAACAAAAAAAAATATGTGTTAGGTTCTTGATTCACCAACCCTTTTCAAACATTAAAAAGGAATAAAATTGATCATCCACATTGATTGAAATGATAAAATGAATATAATTTTACTCGGTTCCTTGTTCAATTTGAAAATAGGTACTTTGGTTTGGTTTAACAGTTTAAGTCAAAAAATGGAACTCAACCAACCCTAGAAAAGATTTAAACTTTTGAAATCAAAACCAAGGTTCTATTTGTTTCGATTTTAAACTGCCATTTTCGATTTCGATTTTATATTAACACCCTTAAATATGATGGAGCTGGTGGCTCTGAAGAGAAAGGATGAAGCTTCGATGTGAATTTACCATATCTGCCCCACTGTATATGTGAATACAACTTTACAACTTGCATTGAAGGGTATTTACAGTAAGCTTATGAAGTCTGTTTGCAAACAAAAATGGACCCAAATTAAAATTAAGGCTTTTATTTATTTTTGGGAAAATTATACCAGCCTCCTCCGTACTTTGCTAGAATGACATATGTACACCCATTGTTTCAGAAATTATACTGCTACACCCTCCACTCTCACTCAGATTTGATTGGTCAAAGATTACACCCATTCATGTAGACCTAGATTTGTAAATCATCCAACTTTACAAGAGATGAACACGAAAACATCTCAAAATTTTTGACCTGCATAACTCATTCATAGATTCTTCAACATCAATCGCTTTGGACATCCACTAGTTCACGCAAGCTTCATCCTGATCATGGATGGATCATCCAGGTTCGGGTCCCTAAGCAATGACGATTACCCTATCAAAATTAGCTTTTGCTACGCCTTGGGGGGGAGGGTGGTTTCCTTTAACAAGCCAAGAGATGAAAAGGAAACATTTCCACAAATTTTATTATTAGCCACTTTGCACGACGACATTATTAGAAGGATGCCATAAAAATCAGGGAATATTTTTTTTTAATGAATTCCAAGATCAATTCATAAACGGAAATTTTTTGTTATACCAGCATACAATGGAAAGAAACCAATCTACACAACCACACACTAACTCAATAGAGTAGTTAAACAGGGTAGTCAAATGACCTAGAGGGAGTTGGGTGGTTGAGGCAGAAGTCGCCCATTGTTTGACCACAATACTCTCTCATCGTCTGGTCTAAACTGGAAACACACCTGAGTACTATGGTTATATACATTCATCAGTAAATGAAAGGTACTTATATGTAATGGGCTAAGGTTAGATGACTGTAGTAGGGCTTCCAAACCAACATCATCGCTCCAAACTTCGTCTATTCTCCATCCAGCATGCTTGGTGTGGTTTAGCCCTTGAAGGAAGGCCCATGCACTCGCTTCATTTGGGTTTCTTGTTGACACATAGTTAGCCATAAGTGAGATACAAGTGTTGTGATGCAAGATGCAATATGCCCAGCCAATCAAATTGTGGGAGTCATCTTTATGGGTGGAGCAAATTAGAAGGTCATACCCCAATTCCAAAAGACCCAACTTACTATTAGGAATACTGACGGTGTGAGTAAGACATGTACCTGTCTTACAAACCTACCAGGATCTCTGATAGCAGTACCTTAAAATTTTCACAATCTCACATCACAAACCAACATAAGCAGCGGAATCGGAGTATAGTAACGGAATCATAAATAAAATGGGGAAACGTCTAACGATAATATAATAGCAATAACCGAGTTATCCTGTCACATTCGTCCATGACATGTAATATAATCTCTAAAAAAAGTATACAATCCATACTTACACGCAAAAGTATCAAAGTATGATGTACAATCTCACGGTGCGGTGTAAGCACAGTGATTGCAAGCACAATCATGATCGTGCTTTTTCGCTTCTGGCATCCACTAGTCGCTCACACCATACTCTGACCCAAAAGATACTGGGTCACCCGCCATTGGCACCACGGTACCTGCATCATCATCTAAAAAGGGGTGTATACGTGGGGTAAGCTTTCCAACTCGCTCAGTGAGGGGTGGCGTCAAGTCACATCCAAGCAAGACAATAGCAGTAATAATTTATTATGCATGATTGTGAAAATTAAACACATAGTCCATGATGCTCATGATGCAGTTCATTTATTTATTATCCACCTAACAATAGAACTAAGTGTGGTAAATGCTACTACGGCGCATTAGGTTGTATCCTTTGTCTCGGACCTGCCATCGACTATGCAAGGATACAAACCCTAGCCATGAATAGAAGCTTGCCAATCCCCTTATGCGTCTGTTGGTCACCAGCAAACCCCTGATAACCCCCTCCTGGCAGTCACAAAATCGGTACATCATCGGCCACATCGTACATGTTCCTGCCTCTGATAACAATTGCATCGTACCGTGGGTGTGGCGTTCCGGAAAGGCACATCAAACATACCACAATGGGTTATCCAACACCTCAACCCTTGTTGGCAAGGGTTCATAGCATAGGGAGTGATACCTAACCGCACATATACTACATGCCTTCATAGTGATACAGTTAGTATAAATTACATGATACTGGCAAGACCTCGCCACAAAGTGTAATCCATCTCCAAATACAGTCCTGGGTACAAGATACCAGCAAGACCTTGGCCACAAAATGTAACCTGAGACCATTTACCTAATCTAGCATATATCTTAGTTGAGTATGGACTATGCAACACCAGTACCAATCATCGGCCACGAAGCGCGTCCATTTCCAAATGTAGTCTCGGGATACACGATATCAATGAGACATTGGCCACAAAGTGTAACCCGCGACTACAACTAACTCTAATGCATATAATCAATGCATGAATGCAACATACATATAATAATCACGGCACTGGTACCACCTCAACTATGCCGGATTCTGTCTCACACACACAACCAAACACATGGCAATCACAGTACCGGTACCACCTTGGTCACATCGGATCCCATTATACATCTCCATACAATTCATATTATAATCGTAAAATGACAAATGTAACATATTATCATAATTTTTGAGCAATTAAAATTAAACTTATAATTCTAAGCATGTGAGAAATTTAATAATAATAAACATTCTAAAAATAAATACGGCCATCCCTCACCTGGTTT
The DNA here is from genome assembly GCF_013358625.1 of Macadamia integrifolia. Lineage (NCBI taxonomy): Eukaryota > Viridiplantae > Streptophyta > Magnoliopsida > Proteales > Proteaceae > Macadamia > Macadamia integrifolia. The sequence continues at coordinate 1,600,945 of NC_056566.1, forward strand.
ACGATCGAGTGTGTTTAGGTTCAAGTATGACCACCGATCGATCAATTCAATTCTGACTTTGGGGCACGTGTGCATCACTATCCTAGACATAAAGGGAATCGTACATCAATACGCATCGGGAAGATCAGGAGGGACCCACACAGGTCACCCCCAAAGGGTACAGACACTATCCCCAAGTGACAGTATTGTCACCGAAAATAGGGCATTTCCACCGAAAATATCAGTCCTATTTTTGGTGTAGAAGACAGAAAGCACATAAGGCCCATATGTCCACAGGAAACAACCCACTAGAAACAGCTACAGTGTTTCTGGTGCCATATTTTCGGTGGTATTATAGAAAGGTCCAACTCAGATTGGGGCTTTCTGAGTCGGGCCCGATCATCGGGATTTGTTCCATGGAGTTTGTAGGGGATGCTCCTAGTGTTATTTGAAGCCAAGAAAATCCTAATTCCACAGAGCTGTTTGGGAGATACATCAATCGAACAATCGAAACCCTAGTTGGTCTTTTGACAATACATATTGTCGGAGCTCACCGAGCTTGGTTCGAGCTCGACAACAACACCGGGAGGGTAGAACACGCATTCTATGACCTTAACATGGTTTGTACACTAAGATTCCATCCATACCTAGCTTTGTCTAGGTCAAAATGAAGAGAGAGAGTGGTGGAAGTGAGTGTACTTACCTCCGGCAGCAATTCTGATAACTTGGCGACAACCGACACCAAGGTAAGACTCCAACCTTCTTCTTCCTTCCTCTCCTCTTTCTCTCCTCTCCTACATCGAGCACAAGGGAAATGAGGAAATGAATCCTCATTTCCCAACTTATAACTTAAGTGGACCTTAGGGTTTGTTTGGTTGGACCCCTTTTGGACCAATCGGGTTAAATTGAATTTTGGGCCACGAGGACCCGACCATTTAGGTCTGTAAAGTGCTCACGTCATAAGGAAGGTGTGGAGGATGATTTGGGATCATCCGCAACCATTTACGATGCGAGTGGCGAGAACTATGGGCATCGAAACCCCGATAGCAGCATGTCAACCCACTAGAAATAGGCACCGAATCCAAGCGCAGGCTGCTTTAGCTGGTGACAGCCTGCTGTCCTATGGATGGTCTTGCATGGGTGGTTGCCCTCGGACATGCCCAAGGCCATTCAACAATTTTTGATGTGTGTCAAAATTCAAGTGTGGGGAGTCGGGTTACTTACCATCTGAAATCAGAAGGTATGAATCCCCTCCAGTTAGATAGGCACACAATGCATGAACATGTGGGGTCATCTCTACCCCTTCGGTAATGTGTAGCCACGAGCCAAAACCTAACCGTACTTTCGATCTCCGATCTGAGGCTGTCATAATAGTTCAAATTAGACTAGATTAAAGAACGGGTGTAACATTCCCCCCACCTTTCAAGAATTTCGTCATTGAAATTGAACATACCTGGAAAATCAAACAATCCAGGATACTGCTTCAATATCTCATCTTCTCACTCCCAGGATGATTTCTATTCGGGGTGGTTCATCCATTTCACATTGACAAAGGAAATGGTGCGGTTGCGGAGAACATGCTCTTTTCGGTCAACAATCTTCTCCAGAAACTCCACGTAGGTAAAATCCTCGTCCAACTCATGGGGTATATAAGTCAAGACATGAGTCGGGTCAAGAATGTACTTCCTCAATATAGAAACATGGAAGACATCATGTGTACCTTCCAACTCTGGCGGTAAAGCTATCCGGTAAGCTACCAGTCTGATCCTCTCCAGTATATCATATGGTCCCATAAACCTTGGACTAAGCTTTCCCTTCTTGCTGAACCGCACCACCCCTTTAACTGGGGAGATCCATAAGAACAACTGGTCTCCAACACCAAACTCCAGATGTTTTCTCCTAACATTTGCGTAGCTTTTCTGCCTGGACTGAAGCTACTTTGATTCTTTCTCTGATCACATTCACATTTTTTCTAGTAGCTTGTATCAAGTCTGGACCCAAAATATGCTGCTCACCAACCTCATCCCAATAGAGTGGAGTTCGGCACTTATTGCCATACTGTGCCTTGAATGGAGACATTCCGATGGTGGCTTGATAACTGTTGTTGTAGGAGAACTCGATAAGGGAAATGTGCTCATCCCAACTATAACTTATATCCAAGGTACATGCTCGGAGTAGGTCCTCCAATGTCTGAATAGTTCTCTCCAATTGACCATCGATCTGAGGGTGAAAGGCAGTGCTGAAGTCCAACTGTGTGTCCATAGCCTTCTGCACACATGTTGAAAACTTAGAAGTGAACCTGGGATCTCGATCAGAGATGATACTAACTGGCACACCATGCAACCTGATAATGTTATCGACATATAACTTGGCCAACTTGTACATAGAAAATGTGATCTTGATTGGGATAAAGTGAGCTGCCTTGGTCAAGCGGTCCATAACTACCCAAGTGGCATTTGCACCCTTCTGTGTATGGGGTAGGCCTAAGACGAAGTCCATAGTAATATTCTCCCATTTTCACTCAGGAATAGGTAGGGACTGTAATAGCCCATGGGGCCTCTGTCTCTCAGCCTTGACTTGCTGGCATGTGAGGCATCTAGACACATGTATGGCCACATCATTCTTCATTCTTTTCCACCAATAGGAGCCTTTGAGGTCCTTGTACATTTTAGTGCTATCAAGGTGAATGGAGTATGGAGAGCTATGTGCCTCTATCAAAAATTTCTCCCAAATCACTATCATTGGGCACACACAACCTCCCTTTGAACTTGAGAATTTCACTTTCAATTACAGAGAAATTCAGGTCCTTTTGGGTTCCTTCCTGGCACTCTACTATCAGCTTCTGTAACTCTGCATCAATAACCTGAGCTGCAGTGATCCTATCCACCAGACTAGGTTGTATCATCAATGCCGATAGTGATAAGGTGACACCTCTGCTAATAGTTCCAAGCCTAGTTTCTTGGTCTTGTTTAGGAGATACTCATTGGTGATTAGTGATGCAAGAGTCAGTGATTGGGATTTTTAACTAAGTGCATCAGTTACCACATTGGCCTTTCCTGGGTGATAGTGGATAGTACAATCATAATCCTTCATCAGCTCTAATTAACACCTCTGTCTCATGTTGAGCTCTTTTTGGGTGAAGAAGTACTTGAGGCGCTTATGGTCACTGAAGATCTCACTCTTCTCACCATACAGGTAGTGTCTCTAGATTTTCAGTGTTAAAATCATAGCTGCCAACTCTAAATCATGGGTGGGGTAGTTCTTCTCATAATCCTTCAACTGACGGGATGCATAAGCAATGACTTTTCCGTGCTGCATCAATACACAACCTAATCCCAGCTTGAAGGTATCACTATATACAACCATACCACCTGTACCAGTCGAAATAGTCAAAACTGGAGCTGATGCCAACTTTGCCTCAGCTCCTTAAAGCTCTTGTCACAAGCATCAGACTACTCAAATTTTACACCCTTTTGTGTGATTCTGGTCATCGGAGTAGCAATGCGAGAGAAGTTCTCGATAAACCTCCTGTAGTATCTGACCAATCCCAGAAAACTACGTATGTCTGCTACACTCTTGAGAGTCTCTCATTCTAGAATTTCCTTCACCTTGCTTGGGTCAACCTCTATAGCCTTGTCTAAAACAATGTGGCCTAAGAATGCCACCTGTGATAGCCAAAACTCGCACTTTTTGAATTTGGCATAGAATTGCTTCTCCCTCAGCCGTTGCAGTACTAACCGCAGGTGAACGGTATGTTCCTCTGCAATCTTAGAGTAGACCAAAATGTCATCAATGAATACTATCACAAACTTATCTAGGACATCCTGGAATACCTGATTCATCAAATCCATAAATGCAGCCGGTGCATTGGTCAACCCAAATGACATTACCAAGAATTTATAATGTCCATACCTTGATCTGAAGGCTATCTTACTGACATCACTATCCTTGATCCTGAGCTAGTGGTAGCCTAATCTAAGGTCAATCTTAGAGAACACCTTGGCACCCTGTAACTGATCAAATAAATCATCTATCCTTGGCAAAGGATACCGGTTCTTGATGATTAGCTTATTAAGCTCCCGGTAATCAATGCACAATCTTATACTCTGTCTTTCTTCTTGACGAACAATACCATTGCTCCCTATGGAGACACACTAGGTCTAATGAATCCCTTCTTCAGAAGGTCTTGAAGTTGAACCTGCAATACCTTTAACTCTATGGGGGCAATGCGGTAAGGGGTCTTTGACACTGGTGCCGAGCCAGAGAGTAGATCTATAGCAAACTTTGTCTCTCGATCTGGTGGCAAACCTGTCAAATCATCCGAGAATACATTGAAAAATTCCCTCACCACATCTAGCTCGGTTAATGGCCTAATCTCTACCTCAGTATCCGTCACAGATGCTAAGTAGCCTTGACATCCCTTGTTTAGTAGCTTCTTCATTTGGAGTGCAGATATGACAACCTTTTTGGGTTTTTTGAGCTTATCCCCTTGGAACACAAACTCATCATCATCACGAGGTCTAAAAATGATAGTTTTCTCTACACACAGCACACTAGCTTTATATGCGGACAGTCAATCCATTCCTAAAATCACATCGATGTCGGTCGTATCCAACACGATCAAGTGAGCAATCAACTCATGATCACCTATGGTCACTGGACAAGGCTCATAGACATAGTTCAAACCCACTACACTTCCTATAGGGGTGCTCACAGCCAAACATTGAGTCAGTCCCTTGGGTGGAATGCTCATCTTCTTCATAAATGCTAGTGACACAAGCGAATGCGAGGCTCCTGAGTCGAATAAAACATGTGCAGGCAATAATGATATCAACAATGTACCTGTCACTACACCGAGTGTAGCCTCGACATCTTCTACAGTTATAGCAAACAATCTGCCCTGTGGTCTTTGGCCCTGTAGAGGCTGAATATGCTTGCTGGGGCCTAGGTGGCATAGTGTAGGGTACTTCACCTGGCCTTTAGTGGGGGTATATCCTCACCATGTGGCCCGACTGAGATACAGCACTAGATCGGGAGGACTGGGAAGTCTGACTAGCATCAGGATTCCTGAATTGCATTGAAGTTGGCTTGACATAGGGCACTCGGAAAGGTTTGTTGTCTCTTCTAGAATTAGTTCATCCCATTGGCCTCTTTCCTATCCCTTGCTGGGCCATGAAGTTGGCTCTATGCAGATCTTCAATAGATTTTGCCACTTGGACCACCTCAGCATAGGTTTGCAGTTTCAACCCCATAATGGTTGACCCAATACTTGGCCTCAACCCTTTCTCAAACTTCTTCACTTTAGCTCTATCACCTCTAAGATGCTCAGGAGAAAAATGGAATAGCTCCTCGAAGCATTGTTGATACTCAAGCACTAACTGGGAAACTTGAACCAACTTAGAGACTCACTCTCTCTCTCCTATCCCGGAAGCTTTTCTAAAAGTAGTTCTCCAAGAAGGCCCCTTTGAAGTCTGCCAAGGGGGTTCAGGTTGCTAGCCCTCAGATTAGGCTCAGTGGCACTCCACCAATCATCCACTTCATTCTGTAACCGATAGCCCGTACATAAATTTTTTTGCTCATCAGTGTAGCCTATCAGTCTAAAAACCTTCTCCATTCCACTAATCTATCTTGATGGATACAACGGTTCTTAGCCCACCTTTGAGAAGTATGGGGGCCTAAGCCGTTGAAACTTCTCTATCATTTTTGTCAAGTCTATCCAACCATCTACATGGGCTTGGGCTTGATCCGGCATCGGGTCTTACACCTGCCCATGCAATTGTGCCCCACCAGATGTTTGAAGGGTAGCCAACCCAGTGGGTATTAGAATGGGTGCCGATGGAGTAGGGGGTGCGAGCGATGCATTATGGGCTTCCACTTCCATTACCGCTTGGATCCTATTATTGATCCCGCCCATAAACTGGTTTTACCTTTCTTCAACTCCCCGCATCATGTTATTCATGATGAATACCACATCCTGGGCTGTAAGTTCAAGTGAAGCTGGAGGTTTATTGCTGGGTCTATACTGATTCTGAGTAGGGGAAGCGAGAGGTGACGGGCATGATTGGGATTGGGACCAGTGTGACATGACTCTTGTGGAGGAATCCGATTAGTGCACATGCATATACAAGGTTGTATATAATTGGAACACATGCTTGCATAATGTTCCACACATATATGATAGGTAAAAATTAGGGTTAGGGCATGCATAAGTGGGGTCCACACATATTAGGATCCGATCACGCACGTATCCCAAAGGGACACACCATTAGAGTAACAAAAATGAAAATTTAGATTTGAAAAATAAAATAATTTATTTTCCAAATTAGTCCACCGAAAACAGGGACACTTATCACCGAAAATATGGTTTAATCCACCAAAAATATTAGTGTTATTTCTGATGGGAAAAACAGAGAGAAAAATGTGAATTTTCACTTCATCGGAAACAGGCACCGGAAGCATGCCCAGTATTTCCGATGGGTTGTTTTCCGGTGGCACCAAATCGGCTATAAATAGGCTCAGGTTTGGGTTTCATTGTATAAAACCCTATTTTAACTTTCAAAAAAGATGTGGAAATGGCCAACGAGGACTTTTCAACCCATTCCCTACCTTCCTCTTGCTATTTCATGATCAATCGGTACCACATTCGCACCAAAGGTATGTTCCTCTTCTCTGTAATCTAGTTTTGTGATTTTCTTCTCTGTGAGCTTTACATTCAGCCATTGAACCTAGTTTTTCATTCTAAAACCTTAGGAATCATATTGCAATGATGTCTGGATGCCGTGTACGTACCCGACGTGTCGTTGAACAAGAGGAGCAACATGTCGCCGCTCAGTTCAACCCAATCTTGTTTCGCTCTGTGGCTGAGCGAGACTATTGGGAACTCTTCGAGTGTTGCAATGTGGACCCGAGAGTCTATGTGAGGACCAATGACTTTCGTGCATTCCATCTCAGTCAACGGTTTGACGAGGTTGAGTGGTACCGCATCTTAAAACCCAACAAGTACTACTACCCTATATTGGTCAGGTTATTCTACTCTAACCTGCAATGCTTGAACTGGGGTACTGAAGAGATGCGGATCACCTCTCATGTGAAGGGGAGTGGAGATCTCCTTTGACATGGGGCAGTTGGCCAATATCTTGATGGTTAGCAATGCCGGTAACCTAGTGTACTACCCACCTCGGACTCTAGCATATGAATTCCAGAGTCCCGATACCTTTCAGGAGATAAACAACATGCTGACTAACAGGCCAAGGGATGGAACCATTCAGTCATCTATTTTTCTACTCCAAAGGTCGTCTGCTATGTGATTCAGTTAAATGTCCTTCCCATTTTTGGACACTATAATAAGGTATCAGCACTGCAAGCCTATGTGACCTACTGCGTGTACATGGGGGCACAAATACGTCTTCCTTACCTCCTTATGTGGACCATAGTACTACGGTCCAAAGGAGTGGATCGCTGAGTGGGAAGCCTGTGCTATGGAAGAATACTTACTGACATCTTCCGCCACTTTAGGGTGGACTTGGAGGGAGAGGCACGCTTGGGTGAAGAGGTCACAGACTTCAACCAAGATTCTTTGAGGAAGATGACCATAGATCTAAGGGAGGTGAGACCCATTCTAGGAGAGGGTCAATAGCCTATGAAGGTAGAGGGTGGTGGTGCTGGTAATGTTGGCAATGATGCCGGTGATGTTGGTGGAGGTGTTTTCCATAGTAGTGGCATGTTTGCCGATATAGTTTTTACAATTTCCCTTTTCCATGTTTTATTTGAGTTTGATGTTTTAGGTTTAGTTGACCTCTTTACATTCTGTCATTTGCTTCAGTTGTTTAATTTCTTAGACTTAGGCTAGTTAGGATTTCCTACTTTTAGTACTTTATTTTCTTATGAAAAGTATAAGTTGTGTATTAAAGTCCTTTATTATAATGAAACAACTTTAACACCTATACTTGTCTCCTAATTGTACAATTTCTATTATTATTGTCTTAAGATTTTTATTTAATCCTAACTTCCCCAAGTTATGGTTTGGCGGAGATTGTGAGTTAAGGCAGAGGATCGCACTCTGATACCATAGCTGTCACACCCCAATTCCAGTAGACCCAACTTACCATTAGTAATACTGACGGTGTGAGTAAGACACGTATCTGTCTTACAAACCTATCAGGATCTCTGATAGCAGTACCTTAAAATTTTTACAATCTCACATCACAAACCAACATAAGCAGCGAAATCAAAGTATGGTAGCGAAATCATAAGTAAAATGGGGAACATCTAATGATAATATAATAGCAATAACTGAGTTATCCTGTTACATTCATCCATGACATATAATATAATCTCTCAAAAAAGTATACAATCCACAAATATACCTAAAAGTATCAAAGTATAATGTACAATCTCACGATGCGGCATAAGCACAGTGGCCACAAGCACAGTCCTGATCGTGTTCCTCTGCTTCTAGCATCCACCAGTCGCTCACACCATACTCTGACCCAGAAGATACTGGGTCACCCAACATTGGCACCACGGTACCTATATCATCATCTAAAAAGGGGTGTATACAGTGGCCACAAGCACATCTTAGCAAGACAATAGTAGTAATAATTTATTATGCATGATTGCGAAAATTAAACACATAGTCCATGATGCTCGTGATGCATTTCATTTATTTATTATCCACCTAACAATACAACTAAGTCTAGTAAATGATACTATGGCACATTAGGTTGTATCCTTCGTCTCAGAACTGCCATCGACTATGCAAGGATACAAACCCTAACAGTGAATAGAAGCCTGCCGATCCCCGTATGCATCTATGGATCACCAGGCAAACCCCTGATAATCCCCTCCTGGCTGTCACAACATCGGTACATTATCGACCACACCAAACAGGTTCCCGCCTCTGGCAACAATTGCATCTTACCATGGGTGTGGCATTCCCGGAAAGGCACATCGAACATACCACAATGGATTATCCAACACCTCAACCCCTATTGGCAAGGGTTCGTAGTACAAGGAGTGATACCTAACCATATATATGCTACATGCCTTTATAGTGATACAGTTAGTATGAATTACACGATACCGATAAGACCTTGGCCACAAAGTTTCATCCATCTCTAAATATAGTCCCGGGTACACGATACCAGCGAGACCTTGGCCACAAAGTGTAACCCGAGACTGTTTACCTAATCTAGCATACATATCACAGTTGGCATGGACTACGTGACACCGGTACTAATCATCGGCCACAAAGCGCATCCATTTTCAAATGTAGTCCCGGGGTACACGATACCAACGAGACCTTGGACACAAAGTGTAATCTGCGACTATAACTAACTCTAATGCACATAAGCAATGCATGAATGCAACATACATATGGCAATCACAGCATCGGTACCACCTGGCCACTTCAGATTCTGTCTCACACACACAACCAAACACACGACGATCATGGTACCGATACCACCTCAGCCACACTGGATCCCGTCATACATCTCCATACAATTCATATCATAATCATAAAATGACAAATGCAACATATCATCATCGTTTTTGAGTAATTACAATTAAACATATAATTCTAAGCATGTGAGCAATTTAATAATACTAAACATTCCAAAAATAAATACAGTCCATCCCCCACCTAGTTTACGATCAACTGTGTTCGGGCTTAAGTATGGCCACCAATCGATCAATTCAATTTTAGCTTTGGGGCACATGTGCATCACTATCCTAAACATAAAGGGAATCATACATTAGTAGGCATTAGAAACATCGGAAGGGACCCACACAGGTCACCCCCAAAGGGTATAGACATTGTCCCCAAGTGATAGTCCTATTTTTGGTGGAGAAGGCAGAGAGCACATAAGGCTCATATGTTCACCCGAAACAACCCATCGGAAATAGCTTTAGTGTTTTCGGTGCCATATTTTTGGTGGTATTATAGAAAGGTCCAACTCAAATTGGGACTTTTCAGCTCGGGCCCGATCATCGAGATTTGTTCTGTGAGTTTGTAGGGGATGTTCCTAGCACCATTCAAAGCCAAGAAAATCCCAATTCCACCTAGCCATTTGAGAGATACATCGGTCGAACGATTGAAACCCTATTTCGTCTTTTGGCAATACATATTGTTGGCGCTCATCGGGCTTGGTTCGAGCTCGACAACAACACCGGGAGGGTAGAACACGCATTCTACGACCTTAATATGATTTGTACACTAAGATTCCATTCATACCTAGCTTTATATAGGTCGAAATGAAGAGAGAGAGAGAGAGAGTGGTGGAAGTGAGTGTACTTACCTCCGGCAGCGATTCCGACAACTTGGTAGCAGTCGACACCAAGGTAAGACTCCAACCTTCTTCTTCTTCCTTCCTCTCCTCTTTTTGTCCTCTCTTACATTGAGCGTAAGGGAAATGAGGAAATGAATCCTCATTTCCCAACTTATAACTTAAGTGGACCTTAGGGTTTGTTTGGGTTGGACCCCTTTTGGACCAATCAGGTTAAAACGAATTTCGGGGTACGAGGACCCAACCATTTAGGTCTGTAAAGTGCTCACATCATGAGGAAGGTTTGGAGGATGATTTGGGATCATTTGGAACCATTTACGATGCTAGTGGCTAGAACCACGGGCATCAGAACTCCAACAGTAGCCTGTCAACCCATCAAAAATAGGCACCAGATCCAGGCCCAGGCTACTTCTAGTGGCATATTTCTGGTGGTCAAGATAGCTTGTTGTCTTGACAGCTTGCTATCCCATTGCTGGTCTTGCATGGGTGGTTGCCCTCGGATATGCTTAAGGCCATTATGTAATTTTTTATGCGTGCTGGAATTCAAGTGTGGGGAGTCGGGTCACTTACCGTCTAGAATTGGAAGGTATGAATCCCCTCCAGTTAGATAGGCATGCAATGCACGAATATGTGGGGTTATCTCTACCCCTTTGATAATGTGCAACCGCGAGCCAAAACTCAATCGTACATTCGATTTTCGATCTGAGGCCTATCACAACAGTTCAAATTAGACTGGATTAGGACACGGGTGTAACATAGAGTGTATTCCTTATGGAGGGTAGAGAGGTAAGATGCGGCGGGTATGAGATTGCATAGGTGGGTTCCCATCAAAGTGTATCCATTGGGAGATATTGTGTATTATCTCAGCCAGCTTTGGTGGGTTTTCACCTAGAACAACTTTATTCCTATGAGACCATATAAAGTAACAATAGGTGATAAAGGAAGAGAAAAAAAATTTCTTTGAGAGGGATTCAAGAAGTTAGTTTTAAAGAAACACATGACCAAAGATGGTAGGGAATTGGTTATGGAATGTTAAAGCTCGATTCTAAGGCCTAATGGGAAAGCAGCCTAAATTCGTTTGGTGAAATCACAAGTAAAGAAAAGATGCCACACTGATTCATAATGTAGATGGCAAAGGTCGCATATTGGATCTATTGTCATCCAATGGTGCAGTCGGTCCTTAGTTGGAAGTCCTCCTTAGGCCATTCTCTAGAAGAACAGTTTGAAACTTGGATGAAGATTCATTTTCCAGAAGAAGCACCACCAATGTGAGCATAGAGATGAGCAAGCACACTTGTTGGAGTTTCCACGAGTGTTAGTAACATGACCAGTTGAGAGAAATTTAACTGAGAGTTTCCTTGTGCGGGAGAGGGGGCACCACCAATAGTCATTTCCCGAGGGGGCACCACTCTAACTCAGATTTGATTAGTCAAAGATTACACCCATTGTCAAAAATTTTGACTCACACAACTCATCCATAGATTCTTCAACATCAATCGCTTTGGACATCTACTTAGTTCACCCAAGCTTCATCCTGATTATGGATGGATCATCTAGGTTCGGGTCCCTAAGCAGTGGATGATTACCCTATCAAAATTAACTTTTGCTACGCCTTGGGGGGAAGGGTTTCCTTTAACAAGCCATGAGATGAACAGGAAACATTTCCCCAAATTTTTTATTAGCCACTTCACACGACAACAATATTAGAAGGATGCCAGAAAAATCAGAGAACTTTTTTTTTTTTTGGATGAATTCTAAGATCAATTGATAAACGAAAATTTTTTGTTATACCAACATACAGTGGAAAGAGATCAATCTACACAACCACACACTGACTCACTTTGTCCAGACCCCACAAAGATAGGGAAGAGAACTTGAGAGTCTGGAGAGGAAGGTGCCAAGTGCCAATAGAAGCCAAAATTTTTGCATGGAGAACCACCCCTGATTCTTCAACTGTGGTAAGAACCTTGTAAGAGTATTTCAAGCTGCAACATTCTATCCTTGCAGTTGAATCTATTACCCATTAACGTCTCCTTGCCTTGAATCTGACATAATAGCTCAACTCTGTGTCTCCCTACATTCCAAAACTCACCCTTTACTCAACTACATGGGAACAGATTTTGTCATTGTGGATGATCCCAGGCTCAAGCAACTAAACCATACGATTTAATGTCTATCTAAATAGAGCATTGCAAGCAGAATCCACAAAAATCCTTGGCCCAATCGTGCGATAATGATTTGGAAAGCTGAATGCTGCAAGTTTCCTCATCATTGACATTAGCTTCAGTGGCATCCCTTCCAATGGTAGTAGCAATTGTTGCTACTGGTGTTATAGTGTAATCAAACCATGATAAATCCAACTGATCTGGAGGCCTTTACTGATAATTGAAATGAATAGTAGTACAAACAAGAGTAGATTTGACAGCAAATTTGGAGATCAACATTAACAAGATCAAGAATGCAAAGATGATTTTGCCTTAAGTGAGGGCTGGAGTTACAAGAAGGACTTTCATGCAGCCCAACCATAAATTTCTCTCACAAATGACCTTCATCTCCATCTTTGCCAAAAAAATAACCCTACAGTAGTGTACAACACAATAAGTTCTTTATTTCCATACAATACAAGAAGCACCATCCTACATTCCTATTGTTAATTCTATATTTTCATAGCCACAACTGACCTGACTAACTTTCATGATTCAAGCCATTGATTTCATCATGGTTGATAGTAAATGAGAATGTTTATATACTCTTTAGCCCCTTCAACATTTTTTAATTTCTTTCACAATTTTTTCAGAAACTAGGCTAACCCTCCTCGGAGTTCAACCAACATGTCATTATAAAACCTGGGGATATGTAATTGTGATCAATTTCTTCACAAGATGATATGCAACTCCTTCGTCTGAGAATGATATTGGCATTAATGGCTCATTATGATCTAGAGCTTCACCAAATGGATGTGAAAACTGCATTCTTGAATAGGAATTTAGATGAGGAAGTCTACATGAATCAACCTGAGGGATTTAGTGATCAAAGAAAAGAAAATCTAGTGTGTAAACTTAAGAAATCCATATACAGGCTTAAACAAGCTTCCAGACAGTGGTATATTAAATTTAACCACATCATTATTTCCTTTGGATTTGTTGAGAACTGCTTTGAAGGGTGTATATATCTAAAACTTAGTGGGAGTAAGTTTATATTTCTAGTCTTATATGTGGATGATATTTTACTTGCTAGTAATGATTTTGGTTTGTTGAGTGATATAAAGACCTTTCTCTCTAAAAATTTTGAAATGAAAGATATGGGTTTAGTCTCTTTCGTTATCGGCATTGAGATATTTCGTGATAGATCTCGCCAAATACTTGGGTTATCACAGAAAACCTATATTAACATAATTTTGAAAAGATATGGCATAATGAATTACAAACTAGGTGTTTCCACCATTATCAAAGGAGATAAGTTCATCCTAAATCAATGCCCCAAAAATGATTTGGAAAGAGCACAAATGAAGGATATTCCCTATTCTTCCGTAGTAGGGAGTCTTATGTATGCAATGACTTATACTAGTCCGGACATCAGTTTTGCTATTGGTATATTGGCAGATATGTGAGTGATCCTAGCATGGATCATTAGGTCGCAGCGAAGAAGGTGATGAGGTATTTAAAAGGGACTAGGAAGTACATTCTTACTTACAGAGCATCTGATCAGTTGGAACTGATTGGATATTCAGACTTTGATTATGCAGGATGCCTAGATAGTAGAAAGTTTACATCAGGATACACCTTTCTACTTACTAGTGGGGCAATTTCTTGGAAGTCCAAGAAACAGACTTGTGTCTCTACTTCTACTATGAAAGCAGAGTTTGTGGCATGCTTTGAGGCCACATCTGTGGTAATTTGGTTTCGAAACTTTATCTCAGGACTTTGGGTTGTCGATATCATTTCGAAGTCGCTGAGAATATATTGTGACAATGTTGCTGCCGTATATTACTCTAAGAATGACAAGAATTCAAGTAAAGCAAAGCATATTGGAATAAAGTACAATTTTGTGAAGGAATCAGTTCAGAAATAAAAAGTGTCTATTAAACACATCAAGACAAGTTTGATGATTGTTGATCCTATGACCAAGGTATTAGCGCATAAACACTTTACAGATCTTGTAATGGATATGGGTTTATGTAAAGTTTGAAGTAATGGTCATATTATGTTATACATTTTTACTTATTTATTTAAATGATCATGATATTTGTTGTTTCTGAATATTTCCCACTTTATTATTATGTGTACACATTTTATTTGATATATGTGAGATATTATGTTGGACCATTTAGTATAAGATTTTTCTAGTCTATTCCCTACTTTTGCACCTGTTTGGATGAGATTACTAGTGTTGTGACTATGGAAGGGAGTATGTCATTGTATGATGTAAAACCGCCATGATCCACATTAGTGGTTTTGTTCAAATATGGTATTATGATTATGATAACATAAAGTTAATGGGTTTACTTTTAAATAGTGCAATATGATGTTGAAATCCAAATTATGTTTGAGATTATTATTATGTGGTAATATGGTTCAAGTGGGAGATTGTAAGAATATTCATTATTATTGTCCCATACACCATTTAGGAAATTGACTGATACCAATCTTTTAGAATTGGATTCCAATTAGGAAACCCACTCCTAGTCTAATTAGGGAAAAGAGGCATATCCTATTTGACACACCTTAATGGGAAGGTGCACAAACTCTATTAAATAGGACTCTAGGTCCTCCTTCTACTCTAACGTTACTCTCATTATTGGAATCATCACCAAGAGAGCATTAAGGGGAGCTAGTGGGAGAAACCTAGAGGATCCATTGTATTCATGCTTGAGTTGCAGGAATAAAGATACGTGAAGGATATAATGGCAACCAATTCTTCACAGTTGATGGTGAACAGTATGCATCATTGATTGAATATTGTTTAATTTGTGATTCTATGAACATATGGCAAGATCATATAATTTTATATGAAAGGAATTATGTCCTTCATGAGTCCCCCTCAATTCCCTCTTCCTAGGCCGCTTTTCCTTGAGTTGGGATGCCGTTGTGATCCATTCGTTCTCTCCTCTCATATGGCAAATTGATTACTTGTATAAAAAATACTAGTTGAACCATTCCATCCTTCTTTGTAGGTCTATTATGGTAGCTACTAAGGGTGTCAACTTGGGTCTAGAATCGTCAACTGTCATAGAACCGAATTGACTCATTTCGTTACTGAATGGAACAATTATGAGAGCTAATCTTGGGATCGATTATTAAATGGAATAGAATGATTTTGGGATGGATTTCCTAATGGGTCCAAAATCCAAAGACCATAAGGAATTGATTGAAACTAGAACCACTAAGATCCGTTTAATATGTATGTTTACTTATTTAGATGAGTTAATGCATTTCTAACTTATATAAGGGCGCTCAGTCCCCTAAAATCCATTTTCTTGTAGGTCATTGACCCTTGCATCCTATACCGAATGGGCGCCTAATTTCTAGAAGATAAAGAGTATTGCATAAAGTACTAAACCAGAGGCACCACTTTTTTCCCCACCCCAGGATTTAATTCTTGGGTATCAGATTAGTACTAAAACAGAGGCACCCCCTATTCCCCAACCCAAGGATTTAATTCTTGGATATCATGTCATTACTGATAGTTGTTAGTGTTGAAATGATATCGATCCCAGATCAATCAATTTTACCCTAATTTTTTCCCTCGATTTTACCCATGTTCTGATACTAAAACCCGATCCTGGATTAGTCAAATATCAGGATCGGTCTCAGATGATAATGATATGATATGACCGATACAACCAATCTAAACTGATACCTAAAATTATGCCCCCACCACACATTTTTGGGTGCACTCTCAATCCCATCAAACGGACAAAGATCCTCTCCAACCGTTGGGACACCCAACCAAGTGTTTGATGACAATTGAGAAGACTTGGAGGTGTGGTGGGCCTATGTATTGAGGGTGTGTGTCTAGGGCCCTCCCAACCATGGTATCCCTGATTGGACGCCCAAGGGTTATACTATCATCTTTCAATGTAATAATTGAAATTTAACAAACCCAACAAGTGAAAACACATCCAAAACATAGTTCTAATGTATGGTAATATGGTATCACACTGGTATTAGTCTTCGTGGATATGGATCAGCTGTTATCAATTCATATCAGACACTTTTGCCCCTAAAAATACTGCTATAATTTTTTTTTAACAGTATTTTTCCCTCCCTTGGTTAGATACCACTAATACAATATCAAACATATATCAAAATCGGCCCCAAGCCGAACCCCTTGCACAACAAGTAACGTTTCCGTAGAACCAATAAACAATAGTAGAATGTGCCTACTCGAATCCATAATCAATTGACTCATATGATAATAAGACAAGAACTTCCTTCTACTAGACTATCAGCCCCATTTATAGATCCGATCCCAAATGAAAACACCCATGACTTATCACCTTCTTCTCATTTACCTTTCATAATTAGATATTCCAAATAGATTCTTCCCAAACTAGCACCTTCTCAAATTTTCCTCACTTGCCGGCAACCGACTCGGTCGATAGATATGTTTTGGGGTGATTTACATCAACATCCCCTGGAGTTTGCCGAAATTACATCATCCCCCCCCAAAAAAATCGTTTATTACATTTTAAACCCAATAAAATGAACACCCGTTAAGAGGTGTTAGTTTTAGAATATGAAAAGACGTAATTACCCTTCTTCTTCTTCCCACTTCTTCGTTTTGTCTTCCTGTTTTGTCTCCTCTCTCTCTCTCTCTCTCTCTCTCTTTATTTTTGTGTCTCAAATTGACTTTAATAAGTCCCTAGTGTTGGATATTGTGTCCATCAAACCTGGTTCATTTGTGATTTGAACCAGTTCGGTTTAATAAAGTGTTATTGGTTTATTACATGAATTATAAATGAGCCATGTGTCCATTAATAGGTTTATAAATGGAACTCACAACTAGGGTTTGGATTGGGCACCCTTATCATAAATGATTATCACATGTTGTACTACTAGACATAGAGATGTCAGTGTACTTATGTGAGCACACATATGTGTGTGTGTTGGTAAAGAATCTTTTTGTGTCATATTACCTCATGTGTTACCATCGAAAGTGTTTATGGGAATTGACACATCACCTTACCTTTAACCTGAGATAGTTTATTTACTATATACATTGACACTGCGGTGTTTGCACATACATTTTGATGTATCAATGACCAAAGTCCAAATGGACCTAAGCCAATTTATTGGGTGTGAGAAAAAATGTACATGAGTGAAAAACTAATCAACAGGGTTTCCACTACCCATTTAGGGGAACATCAAGAGAAAGAGCGTTTATGCACAATCATATTGAATCAGAGCTCTGTATCATTTAAGAAATTATTTTATATTTCTAATGGTGATTAGAAATGATTAAATACGATTTACATGTGCACACACTCCTATACGGACATGTACTATGGAATGGGGTCATGGTGATATTGATGTACATACCCTATATTCTATAATGATGATGTTAGTAGTTGTGGAGGTGTGATCGTAATTTAGTTATGGTGGATATTTAATTAATATCAATTAATTAAATTGAGAATGGATAGATAATTACTATGCAGTTAATGAATTATTTAATTATTTGCATTATCCCTCTTAGATTCTGCTTCTTCCCTTTCTTAGTAAGCAAATATTTGAGTCATATTAAATAAACCAAGTTTATGGAAAGAAGAGAGATTTAAAAGGGGAATTAAAGTTATAGGAAACTTAAACTATTTAAGTTTTAGGAAGCTTAAAAGAATTTAAGTTTCTTAATTGAATTTCTTTATTATAATATACTGCCCCACATTATATAAAAGGGAGAGTAAAATGGGATTCCTACTTTTGGGATCCCATTCTCCTTCTCCTCTTTTGGCTTTCTCTCTCTCCACTTCTCTATCTTTCTTCTTCTCCTCTCTTCACACCGGTGTTGAACTCTAATTCCTGTGCAAGGAAGAAAAGTAAGTTAGAAGTTGCACTATTAAAGGAAAGAGAAGGGCTATTAGATAGTCAATTGAAACTTGTGAAGTTTTGAAAGCTCTATAAACTACACCGGCTGCACACTTGGGATTCAAAACTTGGATCGCTGGTCTGAGGAAGAATTATTATCTGGAGGAGCTTCGCTTGCGACTCTTTATAAGTATTGTTCTCATTATTTGGAATTAGTTATCATACTTGTTTGGTTTTAATGATATGGAGAATGACCTGAATCGATCTGAAATTCCACTGTGCATGTCGGGTTGGGCTGGAAAAGTCTTGTTTCCAACACCAAGATCTCGAAGCAGGGTCGTTAATAGCGGACAGAATCATTATACTAAGATTCTGAACTCCCAATTTCATTGCACCATAAGATCTCATGTTTCAACTTTACAATGGTGGACATAATCACTTTTCGAAGATCCTAAACTCCTAATTTCATCCAACTCCCTAAATTGCACCATCAAATCTCATGTTTCAACTTTAGAGGGATCTTAGTTGTACCATTTGCATCATATACGGAATTACAGAGCTCTGCGAGATGGAGAATTGCTTTGAGCTTTGCGTCAGAAATCAAATACAAGGAATCTACGAAACCATTCTAGGTAATACGAGCTACACTCCCACAGAACCTTCCAAATCAAGAGATTCTTAGTTCTCTTTTTACTGTTGGATCATTTTTTATCTTTCTGTTTCTGAAAATCTAAACCATGCTAATCTACGGAGAGCCTCTATCAAACAATCATCACAAGTTACGATGATTTTAATGAAGGAAATGAAACAACTCGGTCATATCCATCGACCCCTCTCCTAGCGCAGCTTCTGAGCTATGGGAACGAAGGGGTCATAGGCTCCTTCAGTATGAACCCATTTTCACAGATGCCATAATAGAACAATATGATTAAACCCAAATGAAAGATTACTTTTTGGGTACTCAAAAATTTTCTAGAAGATAGCTTCCATTCTGTTACATCTCAATTTTTTGAAAATTTAAATGTTTTCTTTCCACTTTTCCTAGATTTTGTTTTTAATTTATATGAAATCTAAAAAATTGGTATGCTGGTAGTTCTTTTGGAGAACTTTTCAGAGCAGTTTCTCTCAACCAACAACTTTAAAGTTCCTAGAGGGATCTCAATTGTACCATTTGCATCATATACAGAACTTCCATACTTTGAGCTTGTTGAAGATCCATCTTTCTTGCTAGATCATAATGTGCAAGTTTGTCCTTTCCCTTCACTCCTCTTCTTCTTCCCTCTCCATCCTCTCCTCTTTGTTAGTGCTAGGTCATCTGTTACTAGGACATGGCGGGTGGGAAGAAGAAGAAGAGAAGAAGAAGAAGGAGGAGGAGGAGGAGGAGGAGGAAGGTAATTATGTCTTTTCATAGTCTAAAACTAACTCCTATCTTACCGTGTTAGTTTGGGTGGGTTTAAATATAATTTTTTAATTTTTAGGGGGATGATGTAATTTCGGCAAACGTCAGGGAAGGTTGATGTAAATCACCATTTGTTTTGCGGCACCTCTTTTATTCAAATCTTTTTCAAAAAATAATATTTTTTCCTCAAATGAAAATAATACTTTTTTCTCCGGAATCTATTTCCCGTAATCGAGACCACCTGGCAATAATCTACACCGTCTAATCAAAGCATAATCCCAACGGTTAACGGTGGAACCATACCTTTTGACTATTTAATAGATGACACTGTGAGCGCCGAAAGATGAGACAGTGAAGAGAGAAGACATCCTTTATTTACATTTCTCTCTCTCTCTCTCTCTCTCTCTCTCTCTAACAACGGCACGTTACTTGGAGGAATGATGAGTTTTATTTCATTATTAATGTCTCAATTAATTAGATTTTTAAGCTAATCAAAGGAAGATTCTCTCAATATAAACACCGAGAAAACACATCTTTTGTTCTTAAATAGATTCCAAACAAAATAAAATATCATTAAATCTAGAGTAGAATGACTGCTAAGGCAGATGTTCTCCACCTGATAACCATATGGACTACAGTTCATCTCTCAAAAGAAAACATTCGGTGGTCATGATTCATGAACTCAATAAATAATAGATCCTATCTTTCTCTACCCAACAAGGATTTTTAGGGTTCAAAGCCTTTGCAGTAAGTGATGAGTGATGAGTAGTTAGTGGTGAACAGTGAGCGGCAAGTGGTGAGTGGCTATAAGTTAGGATGGTCTCAGCATGCACTTCAGTCATTGGATCCTTACTACCGCTCATTGTCCCGCATAAGATTTTTATGCAGGTTTTTAAACTCGATATTTGATTGGTAAAATTGGAAAAAATTTGGATCGGAATTAGTTGAGAGTCAATTCTTTGTTAGCAATAACGCGTTTAAATGTCGTTTTCATTTTTTCTTTTTTTTGGTGTTTTGTAAATATAGAAAGTTGCCTCACTGATCATATGTATCTCTCTTGAACTCTGATCGATCTAATTCTTTTGTCGATATAAAATGACTTGAAGGGTTACATTCTCATGATATCGCCTTCAAATTAGGTTCAATGAACGAACCCTCAAAATTGAGATACAAATTGAAGAATTTTCTTAAAAAGGGTTTATAAAGTTCTGACAACAATAAACAACACCATTGACAACCCACATTGCTCAAAAGGACTTCAGACATATGTTTTTGTTAACTATGGTTGAAACCAATCTGGGTTCCAATTCTGCTCTTTCAAACCCTAACCAACCCTTAATTAAATCTAACCCTAAGAGTGCCTTGTCACACCCCACTTCCAATAGACCCAACTTACCATATATGAATACCGTTGGTATGAGTAAGACGCTTACCCGTCTTACGAACCTACCAAGATCTCTGATCGCAGTAACTTAACAATTCACAATCTTATAGTACAAACCAACCAATAGTAGCAGAATCAGAGTAATATAGCGGAATCATAAATAAATGGAGGAACATCTAATGATCTTGTAATTATCCATAAACAAGTTTATCTATTTGCAAATATTCAAGACTTATACATATCAAGTTTAAAAGTATACTATCCACAGACCTGTATCAAAATAACAAAATACGCCAAACACCTCATAGTGTCGCATATGCACATAAATCACAAGCATAGTCCTGGTCATGCTCCTCCGCTTCCAACATCCGCCACTCGCTCACTCCATTCTCAGGTCCAGAGGAAAGAGAATCACAAGCCATAGGCACGACCGTCCCTGCATCATCATCTAAAAGGGGTGTATACATGGGTTGGGCTTTCCAACTAGCTCAGTGAGTGGTGGGGTTCATGCACATCCAAGCAAAGCAATCGCATAAATAATTTATGATGCATGATTACAGAAATTAAACACATAGTCTATGATGCTTGTGATGCAATTTATTTATTTTATTGTCCACCTAACAATACAAGCTAAGTTAGGTAAACGCTACTATGGCACATTAGGTTGTATCCCTCATCTCTAAACCGCCATTGACTACGTAACAATATAAGCCCTAGCTATGATTAGAACCCTGTCGGTCTCTGTATGCGACCATGGGTCACCCAGCAAACCCTTGATAACCCCCTCTTGGCAGTCACAGCACCAGTATGCCCATCGGCCACGCCGGACAAGTTTTTGTCTCTGACAATAATCACATTGTATAGTGGGTGTAGCATTTCGGGAAGGTTCATCGAACATACCACAAATGGGTTATCCAACACTTTACCCCCTATTGGCAAGGTGGCATAGCATAGGGAATGATACCTAACCACAAATATTCTACATGCCTTCATAATGATACAGTTAGTTCGGACTATACGATACCGGAAACACATCGGCCACAAAGTGTAATCCATCTCCAAGTACAGTCCTGGGGTACATGATACCGGTAACACCTCAGCCATAAAGTATAACCCGCGATCGTTTACCTAATCTAGCATGTATAATAACAATTGAGCATGAATTTCCATCAGCCACGAAGCATATCCATTTTCAAATGCAGTCCCAGAGTACACGATACCGGTAACACATTGCCCACAAAGTGTAATCCACGACTACACCTAACTTTAATGCACATAATCAATGTATGAATGAAATATACATACATCAATCAGGGTATCGGTACCACCTTGGCCACACCGGATTCCATCTCATACATACAACAAACACTCAGTGATCATGGTACCTGTATCACCTCGGCCACATCAGATCCCGCCATACATATCCACAAACATTTCATATCATATTCATAAAAATGTATCATATGATAGAACATCGTCATCATGTGAGCAATATAATTAAACATGTAAAGATCTACACATGTGAGCAATTCTAAATAAAAAAAAAAACATTCTCAAAATAAAAGAAACCATCCCTCCCTTTGATTAGGCTTGTGCATATTAGGGTTCAAGTATAGCCACTGATTGTCCGATTCAATTTTGGCCTTGGGGTACATGCACGTCACTGTCCTAGACACAAAGATAATTGAACGTCAATACGTGTTGGGAACATCGGGAGGGACCCACATGGGTCACCCCCAAAGGGTACAGGTGAAGTCCCACAGTGACAGTACTATCACCGGAAGCACCCACCCAAAATAAGGGTTGTCCATCGAAAATATCAGTCCTATTTTTGGTGGACCAACAGAGAGCACCTAAGTCTCGAGTGGTCACCAGAAATAGCCCCAGTGCTTCTGGTGGATTATTTCTGGTGGTAGTGCAGCAACTACCCATGTGATTTGGGGCTTTCTGGCTCGGGCCCGATCTCTGGGATTTATTTCATAGAGTTTGTGGGGAATGCTCCTTGCATCATTATGAGATATTAAAATCTCGATTCCATTGAGCCATTTGGGAAATATGTCGATTGAACGATCAAAACTCTAGGTGGTCATTTGGTCATTCTTGTTGTCGGAGCTCAATGGACTCAGTTTGTGCTTGACAATGGCACTGGGGAGGTGGAACATGCAATCCCCGAGCTCAAAAGGGTTTGTGGCCCAAGATTACTCCTATACCTAGCTTGCCCTAGGTTAAAATGGAGAGAGAGAGTAGTAGAAGAGGTTGCACTTACCTCCGACAATGATTTCGCCGACGGAGCGGTAGCCAAGAGCCAAGGTGAGTCCTTCCCTTCCTCTTCTTCCTCTTCTTCCTCTTCCTTCCTCTCCTTTTCTCCTCTTCCCCGTTTTTGCACAAGTGAGAAATGAGGAAATGAATTCCTCATTTCCACTTATATGGCAAGTTGGGCCTTAGGGCCTGTTTGGCTTAATCTAAGTTCGGTCCGAACGGGTTAATCCAACTTTTGGGGATCGTGGACCCGACCACTTTGGTCCATAGAATGTACAAGTCAAGAGAAAGGTGTGGGGGAGGATTTGGAGTCATCCAAGGTTGTCCATGATGAGGGTGGCGGGGCCCAACCAGCAGCCTGATTGGTCACCCAAAACAGTTATCGAATTCAGGCCCAGGCTGTTTCCAGTGGCATATTTCTGGTGGTCAAGATAGTTTGCTATCTTGACTACTTGATATCCACCAGCTAGTCTCACACAGATAGTTACCCTCGGCCATGCTCATGGTCTTTCGATAATTTTGGTTTGTGTCAGGATTCAAGCATGGGGTGTTGAGTCACTTACCATCTGGAATCGGAAGGTGCGAATCCCCTCTAGCTGGACTAGCAAGCAATGCACGAACATGTGGGGTCATTCCTTCCCCTTCGGTAATGGGTGGCCACGAGCCAAAACCTTGTTATACTTCCCACTTTCAGTCCGAGACCTATCACACAGTTCAAATTAGGCTGGGTCAGGGCACGGGTGTAACATTCCCCCCACCTTACAAGAATTTCATCCTTGAAATTGAACATAACTGGTAAATTAAACAATTTAGGATACTGCTTTTTCGTCTCATCTTCCTGCTTCAAGGATGCTTCCTATTCTGGGTGATTCATCCATTTCACTTTGTCGAAGGAAACGGTGTGGTTGTAGAGAACATGGTCTTTCCGGTCAACAATTTTCTTCTGATATTCCACTTAAGCAAAATCCTTGTCCAACTCACCGGGTATATAAGTCAAGATGTGAGTGGGGTCGGGAATGTACTTCCTCAGCATAGATACATGGAAGACATCATATGTACCCTCTAACTATGGTGGTGAAGCTATTTGGTAAGTTACAAGTCTGATCCTCTCTAGCACATCATACAGTCCCATAAATCTCAGACTCAGCTTTCCTTTCTTGTCGAACCGCATTACCCCTTTAACTGGGGAGATCCGTAAGAATACCTTGTCTCCAACTCCAAATTCCAGATGTTTTCTCTTAACATCTGCACAGCTCTTCTATTTGGACTGTGCTGCTTTAATCCTCTCTCTGATCACATTCACCTTCACCTTCTCACTAGTAGCCTGTATCAAATCTAGACCCAGAATATGCCGTTCACTAACCTCATCCCAGTAGAGTGGAGTTCGGCACTTCCTGCCATACTGTGCTCCAAATGGGGACATTCCGATGGTAGCCTGATAACTATTGTTGTAAGAGAATATAATAAGGGAAATTTGCTAGTCCCAACTGTAACTCATATCCAAGGCACATACTCGAAGTAGGTCCTCTAATGTCTGGATAGTCCTCTCCGACCGACCATTAGTTTATGGATGAAATGTTGTGCTGAAATTCAATTGTGTGCCCATAGCCTTCTGCACACATGTCCAAAACTTGGAAGTGAACCTAGGATCTCGATCAAACATAATACTAACCGGTACACCATGCAACCAGATGATGTTGTCAATATACAACTTGGCCAACTTGTCCATAGAAAATGTGACTTGATTAGGATGAAGTGAGCTGCCTTAGTCAAGTAGTCCACAACTACCCAAATGGCATCCATACCCTTCTAAGTACGGGGTAGGTCTATGATGAAGTCCATGGTAATATTCTCCCATTTCACTCTGGAATAGGTAGTGACTATAATAACCCATGGGGCCTTTGTCTTTTAGCCTTAACTTGCTGGCATGTGAGGCATCTAGACACGTGTGGCCACATTATTCTTCATTCTCTTCCACCAGTAGGAGCCCTTGAGATCCTTATCCATTTTGGTGTTGCCGGGGTGAATGGAGTATAGAGAGTTGTGTCTCTCTCAAAACTGTGTCTCTCAAATCACCATCACTGGGCACACATAACCTCCCTTTGAACTTGAGAATCCTGCCTTCAGTTACCAAGAAATCTGGGTCCTTTTGGGTTCCTTCCTTGCATTTTTTTATAAACTTCTGCAACGCTGCATCAGTACCCTAAGCTATAGTGATCCTATCCACCAGACTAGGTTGTACCACCAATACCAATAGTGATAAGGTGACACCTTCCACTAGTATCTCCAAATCCATTTTTCTGGCCTTCTCTGTAAAATGCTTATCAATGGTCAATGATGCAAAAGTCAGTGATTGAGATTTTTGACTAAGTGCATCCGCTACCATATTAGGCTTTCCTGGTTGATTGTGGATAGTACCTTCATAGTCCTTCATCAACTCCAACTAATGCCTCTGTCTCATGTTGAGCTCCTTTTGGGTGAAGAAGTACTTGAGGCTCTTATGGTCACTGTAAATCCCACTCTTCTCACCATACTTTCAGTGCAAAAATCACTACTGCCAACTCCAAATCATAGGTGGGGTTGTTCTTCTCATGATCCTTTAACTGGAGGGATGCATAAGCAATGACTTTCCCGTGTTGCATCAATACACAACCTAATCCCAACTTGGAGGTATCACTATACACAACCATTCCACCTGTACCGATTGGGATAGTCAAAACTGGAGCTGATACCAATCTTTGTCTAAGTTCCTTGAAGCTCTTTTCACAAGCATCGAACCACTCAAATTTCACACCCTTCCATGTGAGTCAGGTCATTGGGGTAGCAATGCGGGAGAAATTCTCAATAAACCTCCTGTAGTATCCATCCAATCCAAGAAAACTACGTATATCTAACACACTCTTGGGAGTCTCCCATTCTAGGATTGCCTTCTCCTTGCCTGGGTCAACCTCTATACCCTTGTCTGAAACAATGTGTCCTAGGAATGCCACTTGTGACAACCAGAACTCTCATTTGCTGAACTTAGCATAGAGTTGTTTCTCTCTCAGACGTTGCAGTACTAACCTCAGATGAACAACATGCTCTTCTGCACTCTTGGAGTAGACCAAGATGTCGTCAATGAATATAATGACAAACTTGTCTAAGGCATCCTGGAATACCTGGTTCATTAAATCCATAAATGCAGCTGGTGCATTGGTCAACTCAAATGACATCACCAAGAACTCATAATTTCCATACCTTGATCTGAAGGCCATCTTGCTAACATCACTATCCTTGATCCTGAACTGGTGGTAGCCCAATCTAAGGTCAATCTTGAAAAATACGTTGGCACCCTACAACTGATCAAACAAATCATCTATCCTTAGAAAAGGATACCGGTTCTTGATGGTTAGCTTGTTAAGCTCTCGGTAATCAATGCACAGCCTCATACTCCCATCATTTTTCTTGATGAACAGTACCAGTGCTCCCCATGGAGACACACTAGGCCTAATAAATCCCTTCTTTAAAATATTCTGAAGTTGCACTTGTAATTCTTCAACTCTATGGGGGCCATGCGGTAAGGGGCTTTTGACACTGGTGCCGAACTGGGGAGTAGATCTATAATAAATTTTGTCTATTGATCCAGGGGGAAACTTATCAAATCATTCGAAAACACATCGAAAAACTCCCTCACCACATCCAGCTCAGTCAATAGCCTAACCTCTATCTCAGTATCCATCATAGATGCTAAGTAGCCTTGACACCCTTTATCTAGCAGTTTCTTCATCTGGAATGCTGATATGATAACCTTCTTGAGTTTCTTGGGCTTATCCCCTTGAAAGACAAACTCATCCTCGTCACGAGGTCTGATAATGATCATCATTTCGACACATGGCACACTGGCTCTGTATGCGGACAACCAGTCCATCCTTAGAATCACGTCAAAATCAATCATATCCAATTCGATCAATTGAGCATTCAACTCATGTCCACCTATGGTCATTGGACAAGGCTCATTTACATAGTTAAGACCTACTACACTTCCTGTATGGGTACTTACTACCAAACACTGAGTTAATCCTTTGGGTGGAATTCTCATCTTCTTTACAAATACTGGTGACACAAACGAATGCAAGGCTCCTGAGTTAAATAACACATGTGCAGGCAATAATGACATCAATAATGTACCTATCACTACATCGGGTGTAGCCTCTGCATCCTCCACGGTCATGGCAAACACCATTCCTTGTGGTCTCTAGCCTTATGGGGGTTGTGATAGTCTGGTTGCTACATAGGTCTGTTAGGGCTTAGGTGGCATAGTGTACTGTGCATCACCTAGCCTCCGTTGGGGGCATGTCCTTGCTAAATGGCCCAGCTGATCACAATGAAAACACCTTGAGCTCGACCCCATAGACTGAGACATGACACTAGAACAGGAGGACTGGGAAGTCTGGCTAGCTTTAGGCTTTCTGAACTATACCGGAGTTGGGTTGATATAAGGCACTCAAAAGGGTTTACTACCTCCTCTGAATTCAATGGACCCCATAGGCCTCTTTTCCATTCCCTACTGGGCTGAGAAATTATCTCTATGTCGGTCTTTAATAGATTTAGCCACTTGGACCACCTCGGCATAAGTCTGCAGTTTCAACCTAACTATGGTTGACCCAATACCTGGCCTCAACCCTTTCTTGAAATTCTTGGCCTTAGCCCTATCAGCTCAGAGATGCTTAGGAGAAAAATAGAATAGCTCCTCAAAACGTTGCTGATACTCGAGCACAGACCAGGATCCTTGCACCAACTAGGAGAATTTACTCTCTCTCCTATCCCGAAAGCTTTCCAAAAAATAGTTCTCAAAGAATGGCCCTTTGGAATCTTCCCAAGTGGGGTTTGGGTTACTTGCCCTCAGAATGGGCTCCATGGCACTCCACCAATCATCGGCCTCATTTTGTAGGTGGTAACCCGCTCATAGGATCTTCTGCTCATCGATGCAGCCCATTAGCCTAAACACATTTTCTGTGCCACCAATCCATCTTGATGGATACAACGGATCTTGGCCCACCTTTGAGAAGCATGGGGGCTTAAGCCTCTGAAACTTCTCCATCATCTTTGTCAGGTCCGTCCAGCCCTCTACATGTACCTAGGCTTGTTTGGGTGTCGGATCTTGTACATGCCCATTTACATGTTGCTGACCTTGCCCATACACTTACCCTTATGCCCCACCGGATGTTTGAAGAGTGGCCAAGCCGACGGGTACCGGGGTGGGTGCCGATGGAGTAGGGGGTGTGGGTGGTGCACTACGAGCTTCCATTACCGTTTGGATCCGATTATCGATCTTGGCCATGAACTGATTCTGTCCTTCCTCAACTTCTCGCATCATATTATTCATGATGGAGGTCACATCATGAGAGGTAAGTACCGGTGGAGCCAGGGGTGCATTTCGTGGTCTACCCCGATTCTGCATAGGTGAAGTGGGAGGTGACATGCGTGACTGGGATAGGGATCGGGTGTTCTGGTGTGACATGACTCCTATAGAGGAATCCAATTAGCTCACATGCATATACAAGGTTGTATATAATTGAAACACATGCATACATAGTGGGTCCCACACATATACATAAAGCAATTTAGGGCTAGAGCATGCACAAGTGGAGTCCACCAAATATTAGGATCCGAACGCACACATATCAAGAAGAGATCCTTAATTAAGGAAACAATTAAATAATAAAGATTTGGAAATAAAAAAAAATTATTCCCAAAAATAGGTTCATTGGAAATAGGGAGGTTCTCCATCTGAAACAGGGTCATTCCACCAGAAATATCAGTCTTGTTTCTGGTGGAACTGGCAGAGACTGATTTTGGCCCTTTTTACTCACCAGAAACAGTCATCGGATTCAGGCCTAGTGTTTCCGGTAGACCCAAAACCATTATAAATAGGCTCGGGTTTGGGGTTTCTTTTGTAAAACCCTATTCTAACTTGTGGAGAAGGAGAGGAAATGGCTAAGGGAGGTTCTCCAACCCATTCTCCACCTTTATCTTGTGATTTCATGATCAATTAGCACCGCCTACGTGTATAAGGTAAGTTCTCCTTTTTCTCTGACCTAGATTTTGAGATTTTTCTCTGTGAAACTTGTTTCACCTTTCTAACTTAGGTTTTGTTCTCTAAATCCTTAGGAATCCTACTGAAACCATGTCTGGTCATCGTGTTCATACCCATCGTGCCATTGTATAAGGGCAACCAGCCATTCCCCAAGAGTCACAGTTCGACCCACTACTATTTCGCTTTGTGGCCAAACAAGACCATTGGGAGAGCTTCGAGTTCCAGAATGTGGACCCAGGAAAGTATGAAAGGACTAGGAATTTTTGACGGTTCCGCCTTCACCAACACTTCAGAGCCATTGGGTGGTATCGTATCTTGAAACCCAACCAGAGATACTACCCAAGGTTTGTGAGGTTATTCTACTCAAACCTCCAGTTCATGAACCGAGGCACGAAAGAGATGCAGATCACCTCCTATGTGAAGGGGGTCGAGATCTCCTTCGATATGAGGTAGCTGGCCACAATTTTGATGGTGGACAACATGGGAGAACTAGTATGCTACCCTCCTCGGACTCCATCATATGAGTTCCAGAATCCTAGAGTGCTTCAGGAGATAAACAATATGCTCACCAAGGTTGCTTTTGCCTATCCATCTTCCCTACCTGCTGATGTGGACCATGGTGACCAGGTTAGAGGGTGGGGCATGCAGGGTCGTTAATCTATGTTATTGGAGGATTCTGACTGACGTATTCCTCCACTTTGGAGTGAATTTCAAGGATGAGGAATACTTGGGAGCCGATGTCATCGACTTCAACCAGGATTCTCTGAAGAAGATGATATTGGACATAAGTGAGGTATCACCCAAAGAGGCTGAGGGAGAGTAGCAAATGGAGTGGAGGGTAACCTAGGAGACGATGCCAGGGTTATTGGTGAAGGTGTTGAGGGGGATGTTGGTGGAGTTGGTGGTGCTACTAGTGATGTTGGTGGTGTTGGGAGAGGTGTTGGTGGGGTTGGTGGTGCTGGTGGTATTCCACCACCTAACCCATAGACTATGGGTTCCACTATTGCCTCCTCTTCCCGTAGCACCAGGGGTGTGAGGCCTTAGGGTCTCAACATGTGATGGCCTGCCTGGACACCACCACAAACTTACTGAGGAGGATGGACAACTAGCTTGAGGGCATAGACATAAATTACTGTCTTATAGACAACAGGGTGACCTCCCTTGAGGCACAGATGTAGCAATGATCTTCCACCTCAACATTCTAGTGCCACCTTTAGAAGCACAAAATCAGCCCTAGAACCAGGATCAAGGCCAAGGATAGCATCAGTAGCAGCAAGATTAGCAGGAGTAGTGGCTTATGTTGCCATTGTAGCTTGAGGATTGCCCGTTCAGTGTTTTCTTTGAAACTCCTTATTCTAGATGTTAGTTGAATTTATTTTTTCATTTACTTCTGTTTTTAAATTTCATAGATTTGGGCTAGTTAGGATTTCCAGATTTCTTCCTTGTATTTTATGAAAAAGGTGTAAGCTTATGTATTCAAGTTCTTTATTTATTGAAACAGCTTTGACACCTATGCTTGTCTCCTAGTTGTGCAATTCTATTAATTGTTGTCTTTGAGATTTTTATTTAAGTCTTAATTTTTCCCAAGTCATGGTTTGGTTGAGATTGTGAGTTAAGGCAGAGCATCATGCTCTGATACCAAGCTGTCACACCCCACTTCTAGTAAACCCAACTTATCATATAGGAATACTGGTGGAGTGAGTAAGACGCTTACCCATCTTATGAACCTACCAGGATCTCTAAATGTAGTACCTTAACAATTCACAATCTCACAGCACAAACCAACCAATAGCAGCGGAATCAGAGTAATATAGCGAAATCATAAATAAATGGGGGAATATATAATGATATTGTAATTATCCATAAACAAGTTTATCTATTTACAAATATTCGAGACTTATACATATCCAGTTTAAAAGTATACTATCCACAAACCTGTATCAAAATAACAAAATACGCTAAACACCTCATTGTGCCTCGTACGCATAGAAATCACAAGCACAGTCCTAGCCATGCTCCTCCGCTTTTGGCATCCACTAGTCACTCACTTCATACTCAAGTCTGGAGGAAAGAGAATCACAAGCTATAGGCACGATCGTACCTGCATCATCATCTAAAAAGGGGAGCTTACGTGGGGTAAGCTTTCCAACTCGCTCAGTAAGGGGTGGGATTCATGCACATCCAAGCAAAGCAGTCGCATAAATAATTTATGATGCATGATTACAGAAATTAAATGGATAGTCCATGATGCTCATGATGCAATTCATTTATTTTATTATCCACCTAACAATACAAACTAAGTCTGGTAAATGCTACTATGGCACATTAGGTTGTATCTCTCGTCTTGAAACCACCATTGACTACGCAACAATAAAAGCCTTAGTCATGATTAAAAGCCTATTGTTCCCTGTATGCGACCATGGGTCACCCAGTAAACCCCTAATAACCCCCTCCATGTAGTCACGGCATTGGTATGTCCATTGGCCACGCCGGACAAGTTCCTGCCTCCAGTAATAATCACATCGTACCTTGGGTGTGGTATTCCAGATAGTTCATCAAACATACCATAAATGGATTATCCAACACTTTACCCCTTGTTGGCAAGGGGACGTAGCATAGGGAATGATACTTAACCATAAATATTCTACATGTCTTCATAATGATACAGTTAGTATGGATTACACGATACCAGGAACACATTGGCCACAAAGTGTAATCTATCTCCAAGTACAATCCTAGGGTACATGATACCGGTAACACCTCATCCACAAAGTATAACCCGTGATCGTTTACCTAATCTAGCATTTATAATAACAGTTGAATATGGACTACGCAACGCCGGTAGGTCCATCGGCCATGAAGTATATCCATTTCCAAATGCAGTCCCAAAGTACACGATACCAATAACACATCAGCCACAAAGTGTAATCCATGACTACAACTAACTCTAATGCACATAATCAATGCATGAATACAACATACATACGGAAATCATGGTATCGGTACCACCTCAGCCATTCTGGATCCTGCCATACATATCCATAAACATTTCATATCATATGCATGTATCATATGATAGAACATCATCATCATGTGACCAATATAATTAAACGTGTAATGATCTACACATGTGAGCAATTCTAAATAAATAAACATTCTCAAAATAAAAGAAATCATCCCTCACCTTAATTAGGTTTGTGCGTATTAGGGTTCAAGTATGGCTATCGATCGTCCGATTCAATTTTGGTCTCTGGGTACATGCGCATCACTATCCTAGGTATAAAGATAACTGAACGTTCATATGTGTCGAGAACATCGAGAGGGGCCCAGTGACAGTACTGTCACCCCCAAAGGGTACAAGCAAAGTCCCATAGTGACAGTACTATCATCGGAAACACCCACCGGAAATAGGGACTGTCTACCAGAAATATCAGTCTTGTTTTTGGTGGACCAAACAGAAAGCACAACCCCAGTGCTTCTGGTGGCTTATTTCTACTGGCAGTGCAGCAAACTGCCATATGATTTAGGGCTTTCCGGCTCTAGCCCGATCCCCAAGATTTGTTCCATGGAGTTTGTGGGGAATGCTCCTAGCATCATTAGCTATTAAAATCTCGATTCCATTGAACCATTTGGGAGATACATCGATTAAACGATCGAAATCCTAGGTGGTCATTTGGTCATTCTTATTGTCGGAGCTCACTAGACTCGCTTTGAGCTCAATAATGTCACTGAGGAGGTGGAACACGCAATCCCCGAGCTCAAGAGGGTTTGTGGCCCAAGATTACTCATATACTTATCTTGCCCTAGGTTAAAATGGAGAGAGAGAGTAGTAGAAGAGGTTACACTTACCTTCGGTAAGGATTCCAACAACAGAGCGGCAGCCGGGAGCCAAGGTGAGTCCTTCCCTTTCTCTTCTTCCTCTTTATTCCTCTCCTTTCTCCTCTCTTGTGTTTGTCCACAAGTGATAAATGAGGAAATGAATTCCTCATTTCCACTTATATGGCAAGTTGGGCCTTAGGGCCCGTTTGGCTTGGTCTTAATCCAGTCCGAACGGGTTAATCCAACTTTCAGGGATCATGGACTTGACCACTTTGGTCCATAGAATGGTCATGTTAAAAGGAAGGTGTGTGGGAGGATTTGGGGTAATCCGGGGCTGTCCACAATGCGGGTGGTGGGGCTCATAAGCATCGAAACCCAACCAGCAACCAGATTGGTCACCGGATTCAGGCCCAGGCTATTTTTGATGGTTAAGACAGTCTATTGTCTTAACTTCTTGTTGTCCACCAGCTGGTCTCACATGGGTAGTTGCACTCGGCCATGCTCATGGTCTTTTGGTAATTTTGGTGCTTGTCGGGATTCAAGCATGGGGTGTCAAGTCACTTACTGTCTGGAATCAGAAGGTATGAATCCCCTCTAATTGGACTGGCAAGCAATGCACGAACATATGGTGTCATCCCTTCTCCTTCAACAATGGGATGCCATGAGCCAAAACCCGGGTATACTTCCCACTTTTGGTTTGAGACCTATCACACAGTTCAGATTAGATTGGGTCAGGGCACGAGTGTAACATGCCTACATTTCTATACCACTCCCAAAAAGATGGTCCATATATGATCAACAAAGAGAACAATTATTGAGTTACATTGGCCTAATTAAGGAGGTCACCTTTGTGAATGAGTTACCTTCATCATTTTTTTATTTGTATTAGTGTTAGGTGGGTTCTTTCCAACATCTCCATGATCCAGTTCCATGATGAAGCTCAGCTCCTAATAAAGGTCACCTCTTTGGACCACTTCACATTTTCTTGGATTTGAACTCATGGCATTGGCCAACTTCAAATCCTGTGTGCAATGGTTAACCCAATACTAAATTGGGATTGGATCAAACCAAACCAAAGTTTAATTGAATCGATTTAGAGTATTACGACCTCAAATCAAAAAAATTTAACACCAAATCAAAACCAACTTAAAACGAAGATTAAAATCGAGACCAAACTCATAAAAAACCATTTTCTTCCATAATTTATATATATATATATATATGTATGTTAAATCGAACCTAAGCTAAGAGGTCCCGTGATCAAACCTTTGTCGCTACATCTAACTTCTTGGGGCCATCGCATGAGAGTTTCTTTCTCTGACTGACCCGGTCCTAAGTAAATGGTATCATAGTGACTCCAGGGATTAATCGGGTCAAAGATCCGTACACCCTAGGTATAAAAAAAAAAAAGACAAAACAATTGAACCAAAATTGAACCGAACCAACCGATTGAAACTCTGATCAACAAAACGTGTTTGGTCATGTGCAATTATTGTCAATGATTAAAGTAAATCTACGCCATCCAATCTGACCAATGGTCTGAAAACTTGCGAAATTCCCAGTGAATGAACAACAAAAACTAGAGGCAGAGTGCATTGGTCATGGATGGAAGGATAGCAATTTCCCATTTCCTATTTGGGTAGATCTGAACTGAAGAACCTACCTTATATGAACCCAGCTTATGACATTGTAATCTTGAGGTGGTGACAGCGAAATTGAGATTTAGGCTATGTTTGGTGAGAAAATAAAAAGAGTATGTATGTTTGGTAACCAAAAGAAGAAAAGAAAAGAAAAGAAAAAAAAATCAAAAATTATTTTATTTTAGGAGAGAAATAGACACATAGGAAATCATTGTGTAATCATTCATTTTTTGTCTTATTATGTTTTCATATTTTCTCATGTTTTCTTATGTTTTTGTAAGATTTTTTTTTTTTGAGAAAAAGAAAACTTCACAATTCCCAAGAGGAATTTTTGAATTTCAAAAGCTGAATCTTCTCTTAGGTGAAGACATACCAAGTGCGAAGAGAAACTCTTAACGTAAGAAGAAAAAGTACAAAAAGTGTACATTTTTCTTTTCTTTTCTTCTCTTGGCTACGAAACACAACCTGTGAGAGAGAAAGAGAGAGAGACTAGAGTCCAACCGAGCGACTCTGGCTCTAGCAGTCTCAGACCAGAACCCACGCGTCCATACCTCTATTGAAACATCTCTCATCTCTTTCACTCTCCCAATATTTACTCCTAATCATAATCTAATTTCGCTTTCTGGGGAGAAATCGAAACAGAGTAAAGGAAGGAGAAAGAGAAGGAGAACGAACCCAGGTACCAAAACAGAGAAGGAAACTAGGGAAGAGCTTAGCATAGCTTAGTTTAGATCTAACACTGTGATTCTGTTGTTTTCATTTTTGGGTTTTTTTTTCTTTCTTTCGACAATGGAGAAAGAGATCAAAGAGAAAGAGAAGGAGAAGAACATGTTTGTCGGTGTTGTATGGAATTGTGCAACAAAGCTTAAACTCTTGCTTACTTCTCTCCTCTTCCTCTCTTCTTTAGATGTACTTCTTTAGTTCATCCCTTCTCGTTTCTCTTCCCTTACTGCTTCTGATCTACGCTTTTGTCTTTCCAGACTCTCCACTCTTGCCCCTCCACCTTCTATTACTACTACTACTTCCTCTGTTTCTGTTCCTCTTTCGGATCCTCTTCTTTCACCGCCACCTACACTTTTGGTTAAGAAAGATGAGGTCATTGATGGAGGAATCATCAAGAGAGCTTTCAACCCATATGGAGTTGCTCCTTACTCTTTCATCCAGATGGGTACTTACAGGGGTGGCATCAACACCTTCATTGTTGTTGGCCTCGCATCCAAGCCCCTCCATGTCTATGGGAAGCCTCAATACGAATGCCGATGGAAACCATTTCCACCGTTGATTACAAGATTCTCCCCGATTGGGGGTACGGTCGTGTCTATACCGTCATTGTAATCAATTGTAGCTTCGTCAAACCTGTTAGCAACGACGGCTCCGACGGACACTTGATTTTGCTTGCTTCCACCAACAATGGCGGCGATCAAGACGTCAATGTGACTGAAAAAATTGAAGCATTGAGAGAAGCTCCTGGTAGCTTGAACACCTCCATCTTCACATCTCCACCTACTTATGATTATCTTTAGTGTGGGTCATCTCTGTAAGGTAATCTGAGTCCCCAGAGAATGAGGGAGTGGATCGCTTACCATGTGAAGCTAATTCGAGAAAATGCCCATTTCGTCATTCATGACGCTGGAGGTGTTCATCCTATTGTTTTAGAGGTTTTGAAGCCAGGATGGAAAAAGGGTATGTGACTGCAGAGAATAACCACTCGAAAAGTAGAGAAGGAGGGAGAGAGAGAGAGAGAGAGAGAGGGGGGATGGGAGGTACTACTATGCAATCAATGGCTTCTAATGTTTAGCAGAGATGGCGAAGGTCAGAGATCGGGTCAACATGTGGAAGACAATCAATGGCTACACTATATAACCTCGAATCATTAGCTAGGGTTCGGCATGCATCTCACCCATTAGATTCTCACTATCCATTGCCTCTCTACAAAGGATTTTTATACTGTATGAACTTAATGTAAAAGCTACAAAAAATTAATATGGGTAGTTTAAGCCAAAACATTGCCTTCTTATTATTGTTACTTGGTAATTTGGTATTGGGGTTGGTTCACTCCTCTCTTTGTTTTCAGCTAAACTGAGATGGATTCTATTGTCATGTTCTCTTCTTGTTTTCTTTTTTAATTTGATCCTGCCTAGGACATAAGAAACTACTAGTTTAAATTTTAGAAAGTGCTTGCCCAACCAAGGGTAACGAAGACGAAGCACGAAGCCAGCGTGACTCCAGACTCCAGAGAGTTTCAAGAAGTTTATGGCCCCCTTTGTTACACTCGTGCCCTGACCCAATCTAATTTGAACTATTGTGATAGGTCTCAGACTGGAGATCAAAAGTACAATCAGGTTTTTGCACATGGCTGCCCATTACTAAAGGGGAAGAGATGACCCCACATGTTTGTGCATTACGTGCCAGTCCAACTGGAGGGGATTCGTACCTTTCGATCCCAAATGGTAAGTGACCCGACTCCCCACACATGAATTTCAACACGTACCAACATTGCTGAAAGACTATGAGCACGGCCGAGGGCAACTACCTGTGCAAGGCTAGCTGGTGGACAGCAAGTAGTCAATATAGTATGCTGTCTTAACCACTGAAAACAACCTGGGCCTAAATCCGGTGACTATTTTCGATGACCAAACAGGCTGCTGTCAGGGTTTTGATGCCTGTGGGTCCCACCACTCACATCGTAGACAGGCCTGGATTATCCCAAATCATCCTCCACACCTTCCTCATGACATTAACAATTTACAGACCTAAGTAGTCGGGCCCTCATATTTCGAAAGTCGGATTAACCCGATCGGACCAAATAGGTTTCAACCAAACTGGCCCTAAGGCCCAACTTAACTCATAAGTTAAAAATAAGGATTCACTTCCTCATTTCTCACTTGTGCTCAATGTAGGAGAGGAGAGAAAGAGGAGAGGAAAAAGAAGAAGAAGAGGAAGAAAAGGGGGAAAGGACTTACCTCAACGCGCATCAATACTCAACTCAGGGAAGGAGATGGACCAAGTAAGAGAGAGAGAGGATAGGTGGACAACATAGACCAATGATAAAGACAAGGGAAGGAGATGTGTTACAGGCAGGGATAATGATTGTTGACGGGAGGACGATTAATATGAATTCTTATGCTTTGCTTACTGCGTGACACTACTATATGAAAACTACGAAAAAATGATTGGGTTTCTCAGAGAAGAATGAGACAATAGGTTTCATTTAGTAGTATGAATGCTACGTTAGGCGATTGGAAGTGATGGTTGGTGCCGGTTGCCACCCAGTTGCCAGATTCATTGTTGGAGGTAATTGTAATCACTTCTACTACTCTCTCTCTTCATTTTGACCTAGTTTAAGCTAGGTTTGGATGGAATCTTAGTGCAAAAACCATGTTGAGTCAGGGAATGCACATTTCATGTCCCTGGTGCCATTGCCGAGCTCAAATTGAGTCTAGTGAGGTTTGATAACAAAAATGACCAAATGACCACCTAGGGTTTCAATCGTTTGATCGACGTATCCTCCAAATGGCTCGATGGAATCACGATTTTATTAGCTTGGAATGATGCTAGGAACATCCCCTATAAACTCCACGGAACAAATCCCGATGATCAAGTCTGAGCTAAAAAACTCCAATTTATGTGGACAGTTGCTATACTGCCATCAGAAGCAAACCACTGGAAACACTGGGCCTGCTTGCAGTGAACCCCTGAGCCTTAGGACCTCTCTACCACCTCCATCGGAAACAACACTAATATTTTTAATGGGAAGTGTCTATTTTCGGTGGGTGTTTCTGATGACATTACTGTCTCTGTGGGACTTTGACTATACCCTTTGGGAGTGACCCATGTGGGCTCCTCCTGGTATTCTCGACAAGTATTGATGTACGATTACTTTTGTGTCTAGGACAATAATGAGCATAAGCCCCGAGGTCAAAGTTGAGTTAATCGATCAGTGGCCATACTTAAACCCTAACACACACGAACGTAAACTAGGTGAGGGTGGTTGCTTTCTTTTTGGGATTGTTTTATTATTATAGAACTGCTCACATGTATAGATCTTCACATGATTTATTAATTGCTCAAATGATGATGGTATGCTATCACATGTTACATTTTATTTAATTGATATAAGATATTATGGAATTGTATGGTGGGACCCGGTGTGGCCGAGGAGGTACCAGTATTGTGATTGCCACGTGTTTGTTATATGTACGAGATGGAATCCGACGTGGCTGA
Organism: Macadamia integrifolia; assembly: GCF_013358625.1. NCBI lineage: Eukaryota > Viridiplantae > Streptophyta > Magnoliopsida > Proteales > Proteaceae > Macadamia > Macadamia integrifolia. The sequence continues at coordinate 1,640,038 of NC_056566.1, forward strand.
GGTGATACCAGTGTCGTGATTTCCGTATATGTGTTGCATTCATGCATTGATTTTGTGCATTAGAGTTAGTGGTAGTCACGGATTAAACCTTGTGGCCGATGTGTTATCGGTATTGTGTACTCCAGGACTGTATTTGAAAATGAATACACTTCATGGCCAATGATTGGTATCGGTGTTGCGTAGTCCATACTCAACTATTATATGCATGCTAGATTAAGTAAACGATCTTAGGTTACACTTTATGGCTGATGTGTTACTGGTATCATGTACCCGGGACTGTATTTGGAGATGGGTTACACTTTGTGGCCAATGTGTTACCAATATCATGTAATTCATACTAACTATATCATTATAAAGGCATGTAGAATATGTGGTTAGGTATCACTCTCTATACTACGAACCCTTTCCAACAGGGGTTAAGGTATTGATAACCCATTGTGGTATATTCGATGTGCCTTTTCAGAATGCCACACCCGCTGTACAATGTGATTGTTGCCGAAGGTGAGAACTTGTCAGGCATGGCCAATGATTGGTATCGATGCTATGACAGCCAAGAGGGGGTTATCAAGGGTTTATTGGGTGACCCATGGACGCATACGTGGATTGATAGGCTTCTATTCACAGCTAGGGTTTGTATCCCTACGTAGTCGATGGTGGTTCTGAGACGAGGGATACAGCCTAATGTGCCATAGTAGCATTTACCAGACTTAGTTATATTGTTAGGTGGATAATAAAATAAATGAATTACATAACAAGCATCATGGACTATGTGTTTAATTTCTGTTATCATGAATCATAAATTATTACTGCAATTGTTTTGCTTGGATGTGCTTAAACCCCACCCCTCACTGAGAGAGTTGGAAAGGTCAACCCATGTATACACACTTTTTAGATGATGATGCAAGTATGATAGTGCCTATGGCTAGTGACTCTCTTTCCTCCGGACCTGAGTACGGAGTGAGCAACTGGTGGATGCCGAAAGTGGAGGAGCATGGTCAAGATTGTGCTTGTGATTATTGTGCACACGTGACACCATGAGGTTGTCAGCATATTTTTGATTATTTTGGTGCGAGTTTGTGTATGGTACATTTTGAACTTTTTAGTTATAAGTCATGGATGATTGTAAATAGAATAACTTGGTTATGGATATTATTTATCATTAGACATTTTTCCCATTTTATTTATGATTCTGCTATATTACTCTGATTCCGCTGCTATTGGTTGGTTTATGGTGTGAGATTATAAAATATTAAGGTACTGCTATCAGAGATCCTGGTAGGTTTGTAAGACAAATACATGTCTTACTCATACCACCGGTATTCCTAATGATAGTTGGCTCTACTGGAAGTGGGGTGTGACAGCTTGGTATCAGAGTCGCAATACTCTGCCTTAACTCACAATCTCAACCAAACCATGATCTGGGGAAATTAAGATTTAAATAAAAATCTTAAAGACAACAATAATAGAATTGCACAACTAGGAGACAAGCATAGGTGTTAAAGTCATTTCATTAAATAAAGAACTTAATTACATAGCTTACAGCTTTCAAAAAAAAAATTACTGAAAGTCGAAAATCCTAACTAGCCTAAGTCTAGGAAACTCAAATAACAGAAGCAAATGACAGAAAAGAAAAATTCAACTAAAGTCTAGAACATGAAATCTCAAGAGAAAGCATAAACTGAAAGGAAATCCTAAAACTAAAGTGACAACATGCCACTACTATTGCTTATCCTGCTGCTAGTGTTGTCCTTGGCCATGAGCCTAGTTCGGACCATGTGTTCCTGGAGGTGGCATCAGTATGACGAGGTGGAAGACCATCGCCTGCATCTATGCCTCTAGGGAGGCCACCCTATTGTCCTTAAGATAATAGTTCCTATCCATGCTCTCGAGGTGGTTGTCCATACTCCTCAACAGTGCTGTAGTAGTGTCCAAGTGGGCCATCACATCATTGAGACCATAAGGCCTCGCACCCCTTGTGCCCCGGGAAGCGGAAGCTACTCTGGAACCCATAGCTTGTGGTTTAGGTGGTGGGACACCCCCAACCATAGTAGCTCCTCTCCCTACATCACCAAAACCTCTACCAATGCCTCCACCAACTCCACCAACATTACCAGCACCACCACCTTCATCACCGGCATCACCACCCAGCTGACCCTGTTTCTCCATAGGCTACTCATCCTCCTCCTCAGCAGGTGATACCTCATCCATGTCTAGAGTCATATTCCTCAAGGAGTCTTGGTTGAAATCTATGACTTATCACCCAAGCGCCCCTCGCCCTCCAAATTCACCCCAAAGCAAAGAAAGATGTCTGTTAGTATCCTCCCATAGCATAAATTCCCAACTCTGCAATCCCCTCCCTCGGATCGAGTTACCATGGCCCACATCAGAAGGTAGGGAAGACGTATCTACAACCCCATGTACATACAGTAAGTCACATAGGTATGTAATACGGACACCTTATCATAGTGCCCATAGATGGGGAGCATGTTCAGCTGGACTGCTCGATAAACAACCTTTGGAGTGGCAAGGTAGTTGGTTGTGCACTCCCAACCACGAGCATTCTTGGTCAACATGTTGTTTACCTCTTGAAGAACATCTGGACTCTTAAAATCATAAGCTAGAGTTCAAGGAGGATAGTAAACCAAATCCTCTATGTTTTCAACCATCAGAAGATTGGCCAGTTTCCTCATATCAAAGGAGATCTCGACCTCCTTCATATAAGAAGTGATCTGCATCTCCTTGGTACCTTGGTTCACGCACTGTAGGTTGGAGTAAAACAGTCTCACCAACCGTGGGTAGTACTTCTTGTTAGGTTTCAAGATGCGGTACCACCCAATCACCTCAAAGCATTGACAGAGGTGGAACTGTCAAAAATCTCTCGTCCTCACGTATTTCCCCCATTACAGTACTCAAAGCTTTCCCAATGATCTTTCTCGGCCACAGAGCGAAACAGAAGAGGGTTGTACTGTGCCTCTTCAGGAGTGTCTTATTGCTCTTATGCAATGGCGCGGTGAGTATGACCACGACATCCAGACATACTTGAAATATGATTCCTAATGATTCAAAGAGAAAAACCTAGTTTAGGAGATTGAAGCAATGCTCACAGAGAAGAGAATCTCAAAACTAGGTCAGAGAAGAAAGAAAACATACCTTAGATGTGTAGATGGCGTCGATCGATCGTGAAATAGCAAGAGGGAAGTGGGGGATGAGTTGGAAAAATCTCCTTGGCTGTTTCCTCACCTTCTTCATGAGTTAGATTAGGGTTTTGTGAACTAAAACCCAATCCTAAGTCTATTTATAGCGGTTTTAGGTCCACCAGAAACACTGGACCTGTTTCGATGTCTATTTCTTGTGAGAGAAAAAGTCCCAAATTGCTCGTTATTTTGGTCACAAAAAATAAGATTGATATTTTTAGTTAACCAATCCATATTTTCGGTGAAAATGGCCCCTATTGAAGTATTTTTGGAAATAATTTTTTTTATTTTTCAAATCTTTATTATTAATTGTTTCCTCAATTGTATGCCCCTTTGTGATATGTGTGCTATCGGATCCCAATGTTTCTGGACCCCACCTATGTATGCTCTAACCCTAATTTTGCTTTATGCATATGTGTGGGACCCACTATGTGTGCATGTGTTCCAATTATATGCAACCTTGTATATGCATGTGAACTAATCTGACTCCTCCATAAGAGTCATGTCACACTGGAACACTCAATCCTAATCCCAGTCACTCCCGTCACCTCCTGCTTCCCCTACATAGAATCGGAGTAGACCCCGCAATACACCCCTAGCTCCACTGATACTTACTGCTCATGACGTGGCCTCTATCATGGATAATATGATGCAGGGAGTAGAGGAAAGATAAAATTAGTTCATGGCCGAGATCAATGATAGGATCCAAGCGACAATGGGAGCCCGTAGTGCACCACCCGCACCTCCTACTCCATTGGTACCCATTTTGGTACCCATCGGATCGGCTACCCTTTAAACATCAAGTGGGGCACAAGTGCATGGGCATGGGAAATGAAATGTACATGGACATGTACAAAACCCGGCACTGAAACAAGCCTAGGCACATGTAGAAGGCTAGACAGACCTAACAAAGATGATGGAGAAATTTCAGCGGCTTAGGCCTCCATACTTCTCAAAGGTGGGCCAAGATCCATTGTATCCATCAAGATGGATTTGTAGTATGGAAAATGTGTTTAGGCTAATGGGCTACAACGATGAGCAAAAAATTTTGTGTGCGGGCTATCAGTTGCAAAATGAGGCCGATGATTAGTGGAGTGCTAGCCCATTATGAGGGAGGGTAACACAAACCCTACTTGGGCAGACTTCAAAGGGGCCTTCTTTGATAACTATTTTTTGGAACGCTTTCGGGATAGGAGAGAGAGTGAGTTCTCCCAATTGGTACAAGGTTCCCGATCTATGCTCAAGCATCAGCAACATTTTGAGGAGCGATCCATTTTTCTCTTGAACATCTCTGAAGTGATAGGGCTAAAGCTAAGAAGTTTGAGAAAGGGTTGAGGCCAGGTATTAGGTCAATCATAGTTGGGTCGAAACTGCAGACTTATGCCGAGGTGGTCTAAGTGGCCAAATCTATTGAGGACAGATATAGAGATAATTTCTTAGCCCAACATGGAATGGAAAAGAGGCTTATGGGATCCACTGACCCTAGGGGAGGTAGTTAACCCTTCTGAGTGCCTTATATCAAGCTAACTCCAGTACAATTCAGAAAGCCTGAAGCTAGTCAGACTTCCCAGTCCTCCCAATCTAGTGTTGCGTCTCAATCTTTGCAGTCGAGCCCAAGGTGTTTTCATTGCGATCAATCGGGCCATCTAGCGAGGACATGCCCCCATTGAATGCCAAGTGATGCACCATATACTATGCCACCTAGGCCCTAACAGATCTATGTAGCATCTAAACAAGCACAGCCTCCACAGGGCCAGAGACCACAAGGCAAAGTGTTTGCTATGACCGCGGAGGATGCAGGGGCTGCACCCGGTGTAGTGATAGGTACATTATTGATATCGGTATTGCTTGCACATATGTTATTTGACTCAGGAGCCTCGTATTCATTTGTGTCACCTGCATTTACAAGGAAGATGGGAATTCCACCTAAGGGATTGACTCAGTGTTTGGCAGTGAGTACCCCTATAGGAAGTGTAATAGGTCTGAACTATGTATATGAGTTTGTCTAGTGACCATAGGTGGACATGAGTTGAATGCTCATTTGATTGAGTTGGATATGACCGACTTTGACGTGATTCTAGAAATGGACCAGTTGTCCGCATACAGAGCCAGTGTGCTATGTGCCAAAAAGGCAATCATTTTCAGGCCTCGTGATGATGATAAATTTCTTTTCCAAGGGGATAAACCCAAGAAAACCAAGAAGGTTATTATATCAACACTCCAACTGAAGAAGTTGCTAGATAAAGGGTGTCAAGGATACTTAACATCTATGATGGATACTAAGATAGAGATTGGGCCGTTGACTGAGCTAGATCTGGTGAGGAAATTTCCCAATATATTTTTGGATGACTTGACAGGTTTGCCCCAGACTGAGAGACAGAATTTTCTATAGATCTGCTACCTGGTTTGGCACCAGTGTCGTTGAAAAAATTACAGGTGTAACTTCAGGATCTTTTGAAGATGATTCATTAGACTTAGTGTGTCTCCATGGGGAGCACCAGTATTGTTTGTCAAAAAGAAGGACGGAAGTATGAGGTTGTGCATTGATTACTGGGAGCTTAACAAGCTAACCATCAAGAACCGGTATCCTTTGCAAGGATAGATGATTTTTTTGATCAGTTGCACGGTGCCAAGGTATTCTCCAAGATCAACCTTAGATTGGGCTACCACTAGCTCAGGATCAAGGATAATGATGTCAACAAGATGGCCTTCAGATCAAGGTATGGGCATTATGAGTTCTTGGTGATGTCATTTGGGTTGACCAATGCATCGGCTGCATTTATGGACTTGATGAACCGAGTATTCCAGGATGTCTTAGACAAGTTTGTGATTGTATTCATTGATGATATCTTGATTTACTCCAAGAGTGCAGAGGAAAATGTTGTTAACCTGAGGTTAGTATTGCAACGGTTGAGGGAGAAGTTTTTGGTTGTCATACGTGGCATTCCTAGGCCACATTGTTTCAGACAAGGGCATAGCGGCTGGCCCAGGCAAGGTGAAGGCAGTTTTAGAATGGCAGACCCCCAAGAATGTGGTAGACATACATAGTTTTCTGGGATTGGCCAGATACTACAGGAGGTCTATTGAGAACTTCTCCCGTATTACTGCCCCAATGACCTGACTCACACAGAAGAGTGTGAAATTTGAGTGGTCTAATGCTTATGAAAAGAGCTTTAAGGAGCTAAGACAAAGATTGGTATCAGCTCCAGTTTTAACTATTCCGACCAATACAGGTGGTATGGTTGTGTATAGTGATGCCTCCAAGTTGGGATTGGATTGTGTATTGATGCAGTATGGGAAGGTCATTGCTTATGCATCCCAGCCATTGAAGGATTATGAGAAGAACTACCCCACCCATGATTTGGAGTTGGCAGTAGTGATTTTTACACTAAAAATCTAGAGACACTACCTGTATGGTGAGAAGAGTGAGATCTACAGTGACCATAAGAGCCTCAAGTATTTCTTCACCTAGAAGGAGCTCAACATGAGACAGAGGCATTGGTTAGAATTAATGAAGGATTATGACTGTACTATTCACTATCATCTAGGAAAGGCCACTGTGGTAGCTGATGCACTTAGTTGGAAATCTCAGTCACTGACTCTTGCATCATTGACCACCAATAAGCATCTCATAGAGGAGGCTAGGAAATTAGATTTGGAGCTACTAATGGAAGGTGTCATCTTGTCACTATCGGTATTGGTGGTACAACCTAGTCTAGTGGATAGGATCACTGCAGCTCAGGATACTGATGTAGAACTGCAGAAGCTGATGGCAGAATGCAAGGAAGGAACCCAGAATGACCCAGATTTCTCTATAACTAAAAGTGGGATTTTCAAGTTCAAAGGGAGGTTATATCTGCCTAGTGATGGTGATTTGAGAGACACAGTTTTGAGAGAGGCATATAGCTCTCCATACTTTATTCACCCTGGCAGCACTAAAATGTATAAGGACCTTAAGAGTTCCTACAGGTGGAAGGGAATGAAGAATGATGTGGCCGCACATGTGTCTAGATTCCTCACATGCCAACAAGTCAAGGCTAAAAAACAAAGGCCCCATGGGTTATTACAGTCCCTACCTATCTGGAGAATATTACTATGGACTTTGTCACAGGCTTACCCCATACACAGAAGGGTATGGATGCCATTTGGGTAGTTGTGTACTGCATAACCATGGTAGCTCACTTTATCTCAATCAAGGTCACATTTCCTATGGACAAGTTGGCAAACTTATATATTGACAACATCATCAGGTTGCATAGTGTACTAGTTAGCATTATCTCTGATCGAGATCCCAGATTCACTTCTAAGTTCTGGATGTGTGTGCAAAAGGCTATGGGCACACAGTTAAACTTTAGCACTGCATTTCACCTACAAACCGATGGTCAGTCGGAGAGGACTATCCAGACATTGGAGAACCTACTTCTAGCATGTGCCTCAAATATGAGTTACAGTTGGGATGAACACATTTTCCTTATTGAGTTCTCCTACAACAACAGTTATCAGTCCACCATCGGAATGTCTCCATTTGAAGCAAAGTATGGGAGAAAGTGCTAAACTCCACTCTATTGGGATGAGGTTGGTGAGCAATATATTTTGGGTCCAGACTTGATGCAGGCTACTAGTGAGAATGTGAATATGATCAGAGAGAGGATCAAGGTAGCTCATTCAGGCATAATAGCTATACAAATGTCAGAAGGAAACATCTAAAATTTGGACTTAGAGACAAAGTATCTTGCGGATCTCCCCAGTTAAAGGGGTAATGCGGTTCGGTAAGAAGGGAAAGCTTAGTCCGAGGTTTATGAGACCGTATGATATACTTGAAAGGATCGGACTGGTAGCTTACTAGATAGCTTTACCACCAGGGTTGGAGGGTACACATGATGTCTTCTATGTATCCAAGTTGAGGAAGTACATTCCCAAACCCACTCATATCTTAACTTACATACCCCGTGAGTTAGACGAGGATTTTACCTACGTGGAGTATCCAGAGAAGATTGTTGACCGAAAGGACCATGTTCTCTACAACTACACTGTTTCCTTTGTCAAAGTGAAATGGATGAATCACCCTGAACAGGAAGCATCCAAGGAACAGAAAGATGAGACGTTGAAGCAATATCCTGGATTGTTTGATTTACCAGGTATGTTCAATTTCAAGGACGAAATTCTTGTAAGGTAGGCAGAATGTTACACCCGTGCCTGGACCTGGTCTAATTTGAACTGTTGTGATAGGTCTTGAACCTGAGATCAAAAGTACAATCGAGTTTTGGGTCACAGCACTGATTGGGGAAGAGATGACCCCATGTGTTCATGCATTAAGTTCTAGTCCAACTGGAGGGGATTCATACCTTCTGGTCCCAAACGGTAAGTGACCTGACTCCCCAGATGAATTCCGACACGTACCAATATTACCGAAAGACCATGAGCACAACCGAGGGTAAATACCCATGTGAGGCTAGCTAGTGGATAGCAAGTAGTCAAGACAATCTGTCTTGACCATCGAAAATATGCCACCAGAAACAGCCTAGGCTTGAATCCGGTGACTGTTTTCAGTGACCAAACAGGTTGATGTCAGGGTTTCGATACCTGTGGTTCCTACCACTCGCATCGTAGACAACCCCGAATGATCTGAAATCATCCTCTACACCTTCCTCATGACATAAAAAATTTATGGACCTAAGTAGTCGGGCCCTCGTGCTCTAAAAGTCAGATTTACCTGACCAGACCAAATAGGGTTCAACCAAACAGGATCTAAGGCCCAACTTAACTCATAAGTTAGAAATGAGGATTCATTTCCTCATTTCTCTCTTGTGCTCAACATAGGAGAGGAGAGAAAGAGGAGAGGAAGAAGAGGTGGTAAGGACTTACCTTGGTGCCAGCTATCGCCTAGTTGTCAGAATCGCTGCTGGAGGTAAGTACAATCACTTCTACTACTCTCTTTGTCTCTCTTCATTTTGACCTAGATTAAGCTAGGTTTGGATGGAATCTTAGTGTACAAACCATGTTGAGCTCGGGGAATGCGTATTTCATGTCCCCGGTGCCATTGTCCAGCTTAAATCGATTCCGGTGAGCTCCGATAACAAGAATAAAAAAATAATCACCTAGGGTTTCGATCGTTCGATCGATGTATCCCCCAAATGGCTCAGTGGAATCGGAATTTTATTAGCTTAGAATGATTCTAGGAACATCTCCTACAAACTCCATGGAACAAATCCCAACGATCGGGCCCGAGCTAAAAAACCCCAATTTGTGTGGATAGTTGCTATATTCACTGGAAGCAAGCCACCGAAAACATAGTGCCTACTTTCGGTGGGCTGTTTCCGGTGAACCCCTAAGCCTTACAAGCTCTCTGCCACCTCCATCAAAAAGACACTGATATTTTCGATGGGTGTTTTCGGTGACATTACTGTCACTGTGGGACTTTGACTGTATCCTTTGGGGGTGACCCATATGAGCCCCTCCCAGTGTTCCCGATACGTATTGATGTACAATTACCTTTGTATTTAGGACAGTAATGAGCACGAGCCCCAGGGTTAAAGTTGAGTTGATCAATCAATGGTGGTACTTAAACCCTAACACACACGAACGTAAACTAGGTGAGTGATGGTTGCTTTATTTTTGGGATTGTTTTGTTATTATAGAACTGCTCACATGTATAGATCTTTACATGATTTGTTAATTGCTCAAATGATGATGGTATGCTATCACATGTTACATTTTATTCAATTGAGATGATATGGAATTGTATGGCGAGATCCGGTGTAGTCGAGGTGATACCGGTACTGTGATCGCCATGTGTTTGCTGTATGTATAAGACAGAATCGACGTGGCCAAGGTGGTACCGATGTCGCGATTGTTGTATGTGTGTTGCATTTATGTATTGATTATGTGCATTAGAGTTAGTTGTAGTCATGGATTACATCTTGTGGCCGATGTATTACCGGTATCGTGTACTCTGGGACTGCATTTGGAAATTGATACACTTCATGGTTGATGATTGGTACCAGTGTTACGTAGTCCATACTCAACCGTTATATGCATGCTAGATTAAGTAAACGGTCTCTGGTTACACTTTGTGGCTGATGTGTTATCGGTATCGTGTACTCGGGATTGTATTTGAAGATGGATTACACTTTGTGGCCGATGTGTTACCAGTATCGTGTAATTCATACTAACTGTATCATTATGAAGGCATGTAGCATATGTGTGGTTAGATATCACTCCTTATGCTATGAACCCTTTCCAACAGAGGTTAAGGTGTTGGATAACCCATTGTGGTATGTTCGATGTGCCTTTCTAGAATACCACACTCGTTGTACGATGTGATTGTTGTTGAAGGTGGGAACTTGTCAGGCTTGGCCGATGATTGGTACCGGTGCCGTGACAGCCGGGATGGGATTGTCAGAGATTTACTGGGTGACCTATGGACGAATATGGGGACCGATAGACTTCTATTCACGGTTAGGGTTTGTATCCTTACTTAGTTGATGGCGGTTCTGAGACGAGTGATACAGCCTAATGTGCCGTAGCAGCATTTACCAGACTTAGTTTGTATTGTTAGGTGGATAATAAAATAAATAAATTACATCACGAGCATCATAGACTATGTGTTTAATTTCTTTTATCATACATCATAAATTATGACTGCGATTGTTTTGCTTGGATGTGCTTGAACCCCACCCCTTACTGAGTGAGTTGGAAAGCTCACCCCACATATACATACTTTTTAGATGATGATGTAGGTATGATCATGCCTATATCTAGTGACTCTCTTTCTTTTGGACCCGAGTACGGAGTGAGCGACTGGTGGTGCCGAAAGTGGAAGAGCATGGTCAGGACTGTGCTTGTGATTATTGTACATACACGACACTATAAGGTGTTCGACGTATTTTTGATTAGTTTGGTGCGAGCTTGTGTATGGTACATTTTGAACTTATTAGTTATAACTCATGGATGATTGTTAACAAAATAACTCAGTTATGGATATTATTTATTATTAGACATTTTCTCCATTTTATTTATGATTCCGTTGCTATTGGTTAGTTTGTGATGTGAGATTGTGAAATCTTAAGGTACTGCTATTAAAGATCCTGGTAGGTTTGTAAGATAGGTACGTGTCTTAATCACACCACCGGTACTCCTAATGATAAGTTGGGTCTATTAAAAGTGGGGTGTGACACCCTTTGTAATGCTCTGGCCTCATTAACCTTGCACAATATTGTCCTCTTTGGCCCATGGGTCTCAAGGCTTTAAAACGTGTTGTGCCATGTTAAGGAGGTTAGAGGTAATTAACTAATCTAAAAATCTCTCCTTAAATGATGTGGGACTAAAGTTTGCATACCCTCACCGATCTCCCAACCCCTGGTACTTATCGTATTCTTGGTGGAGACACCTCACCGATCTCCCAGGCGGGTTTGATACTTGTCATATTCTTGGGCATCACAACTTCTCTCCTTTCGGCACAGCATCCCCTTTGTAGCCCCACACACTATTAGGACCTGCTCTGATACCATTTGTAATGCCCTAAGCCCATTAACCTTGCACAATGTTGTCCTCTTTGGCTCATGGGCCTCAAGACTTTAAAAAACGTTGTGCCATATGAAGGAGGCTAGAGGTTATTAATTAGTCTAGGAATTTCTCCTTAGGTGATGTGAGACTAAAGTTTGCACACCCTTACTGATCTCCCAAACCCCCTGGTACTTGTTGTATTTTTGGTGGGGACACCTCACTGATCTCCAGGATGATTTGGTACTTGCCGTATTTTTGGACATCACACCCTTTGTTTAGAGGGGTTCATGCGGTGGGAGTATCTGACACGCGGGTCACATATGTTAATGGGGTAAGTAACCAGAATGGGAAAGTGGGAAATGGTTCCTATAGCATCCCACCACTACACATTTGTTTAGGTAAGGGACTTAGGAGGAGAGAGGAAGAGTGAGAAGAGAGAAAAATAGACATATCACAATGAAGATAAAACCAATAGACCATAGGGTTTTCCCAACCGATCGAAGAAGATGAAATATGTAGCAGAACTATAATTGTGATCAGATTGCACCCAAGTGAGAACTCGAGACAGACCAGCGAACCCTCACCAAATCAAGGAGGAGCAATTGCAGCAAAACGGACTAGAATGGGAATCTAAAACGATGTTGAAGCACAAATATGGAACGGAGCAGAAGTTCAGATCTGAAACATAGTAGCGCTCCATCTCAGAACAAGCAAAGATAACGACTATCAAAGAAAATATAGGTGCAAGGCCAAAGCTCATATGAGAAACAGAGCAAATCACAACTAAGCTAAGCACAAATAAAATAGGTACGAAGCAAGCCACAGATTATTTGCTCTAATTCATAGGTGGCAATGAAGAGAGCAAGCATCGGACCAACGACCAATTTCAATAGTCATCTCCCATCGTTCCTCTCAGCTTTCCCTTTCTCTTTCGTTTTCTCTTCTACTCTAATTTTTCCCTAATTGCTCTTCTTCTTGACTTTGATCAATCCGGCACCGATGACTTTGGGCAAGGTGGGTCAGCGATCTCCGACTATTTAGCAACAACTTTCGTTTCTCTTTCATGTCCCATCATTCCATTTCAGAGGAAGAACTAGCCTGCTTTCATCTCGTTTCAAAAAAAGAAAAAGCAGATTTGTGAGAGAGAGAGAGAGAGAGAGAGAGAGAGAGAGAGAGAACCATACCACCTTGTTTCCCACAAGAGTCCCACCGATTTTGTGGGACTTTGCAAGGCGGTGGGGTGGGAGAAACAGTAGGCCACGTGGGCCGACATGAAAAAGTATGTTGTCTGCCCAAATTTCTACCCCACTCATCCAAACGCACTAACAAGCCATTGGGGTGGAATATTTCGTACAACTATCCCATCCCTTGAATCCCACCCGAGCAAAACCCCTCTAAACAAATGGGTGGGGAATTTGAAGGGGGTCAATCGACTCGGTTTTGATTTGATTAAAGATAGAAAATGTATAAACCAAAATCGAACCAATAGTAGGAACACATTTAAAAAACCAAATCATTTCATATTATATATATATATATATATATTTTTTTTTTTTTTTTT
>NC_056566.1:1653317-1670250 GCF_013358625.1 Macadamia integrifolia
ATGATAATGCAATGACTATGATATTGAGTAAATAAATAAATAAATAAAGAAGACTTATAAAGTTATAATAAAGTTTAAAAATAAATAAAAATGGAGAATGTGACATCAAAAAAATTTTAAAAAGAAAGGAAAAATTGCACCACCATCCTTGTACTTTGCTCGAATGATATATGCCCACCCATTGTTTATGACATTACACCCTCTTTCCTTGCATTTTAAAGATACTTACATTTGAACCCAATCCGTTAATGCTCATTAGAATATCTCTATGATGTGATCCAAAATACAGTTCAGGGCTAGTGAGTTGACCTATATACCCTCTTGATTAAAGTGATGATAGGGGGATACTTGTTAACATCTATGCAAGCAAAGTTGAGGTCGTCTTCTAGTTTTGGCCACTGGCTGTCATCTCTGGTTTCTTATTCAGCTCTGGTGGAGCAAGGGCTACCAATTAAGCACACCAACGAAGCATCATGACCTGAGTTGAAGATGAGAAAGCGTCGATGAACTCCATTAACTACCTCAAAATCGAAGAATGAAAACTCTCAACCTGCATTCTGAGTTTGAAAACCAGTGTGGGATGGAGGAAGCTTTTGATCCTCTGTTCTGTTCAAAGGAAGAACATGAGTGAAGAAGATGAGGGAATTCCCTCTTTGATTCTCTTAATAAAAGAGTAAAATGGTCTTATGCAATTTAAAACTAACAACTGAATAACACCCCATCAGACACAGGGGAGGGGGTGTAATTTCTAAAACAGTGGGTGCACATATGTCATTCCAGCAAAGTACAGGGGAGGCTTTTTTGGTATAATTTTCCCAAAAAGAAATAAAAGCCTTAATTTTAATTAGGGTTCATTTTTGTTTGCAAACAGACTTCATAACCTTACTTTAAATACCCTTCAATACAAATTGTAAAGTTGTATTAACAAAGATTCACATCAGAGCTTCGTCCCTTTCTCTTCAGAGCCACCAGCTCCATCATGTTTAAGGGGTTTAATTTAAAAACGAAAATGGCCATTTAAAATTGAAACAAATTGAACTTTGGTTTTTGATTTCAAAAGTTTGAATCTTTTCTAGGATTGGTTCAGTTCGATTTTATGACTAAAAACGTTAAACCAAATCAAAGTATCTATTTTCAAACTGTATAAGGAACCGAGTAAAATTATTTTCGTTTTACCATTTCAATCAATGTGGATGATCAATTCCAGTATATATAAAAAGAAGAGAGATTAATAGAAAATACCAAATAAGATCTATTAATCTTAAAAACAAAGAGAAGAGATTTTCAAATGAATAGAAAGAAGGTGGAGACCAAAGCAATAGGAGTTTTTGAAGGTTTACAACTTGCTTTAGATAAAGGATGGAATATCACTGAAGTTTGGACCTACTCCCAAGACTTACTTCAGCTTATTCCACAACCAACATCTGTAGTTTGGCTGTGGCTTTTGTCCCAACATTTTGAAACATCTATTTGAAGTTTAACCCTGTGTCATTTCAATTTCAAATATAATAGTAGTAACCCTAGTATGCACTATATAGTAATTATAGCTAGCAAACATCTTTTAGTAATGGGATTAATCTAAACAACTCTCAGGATGTAAATTTATTTTCGCTCTAGTTTTGTAATTTGTTTTGTCATTAAAAAAAGAATCTACTACAAGAACTCATAAAATCGTAATGAAGTCAAATACTAAATAAATGGAAGAAAACGCTACCGCTACCTGGTCATGTGGCCCCGGCACCCAGCATTGGCCAATGAATTTGGGGGGGGGCGCACAATGGCATCAACAGGGGGTGATCTTTTTGTATTTCATAAAAGTGGGGTTGTCGTTTCTCCCATCATGTGTCTGGACATAGGGACCATGCGATAGATACCATTTTCCCCCTTAATTAAATTTGAGGTATATTAAATGTTTACCGGCTACCGCCACTGCCTATTAAGACAACTGCATTATACACTCACCTAGATAAATACAGAATTTACTTATACATAATAGTAGCTTGTGCATCAGAGGGATATGTGAAAAGTTCCCACGTCAGTGAATATCCTAGTGTAGGGTTAACCAACCACCCGCAGCCAACTCCCATGAGTCTGTCTAGCATTCTATTTCCTTCCTTAATGTTTGGACCAAAGCTACCATCTGAGATAAGAAGGGGAGCACACCATCTTTGGAGGTGCTAAAGTTGCCTACGCCGGCTTTGTTCTGGGACTAGATTAGAACTCTCCTTAAAAGCTACCAATTGAGGAGATGGTGTTTAATTCATTGTAAGCCTTCACATTGGGTTATTCTAAGGGTGTCAATCAGTTCGATCCAAGATACAACATGTGAAATGAAAATCAAGTCGAAATTGAATAAGATCCTAATTTTCAAAACAAAACTGCACCGACTGTTTGGTTTTGATTCAGTTCAGTATTTGATTTTGACCCTAGTTTAGGAGTTTGGCCAACTTTTTACAATAATAAAAATAAATAAATAAATAAATAAATAAAATAAAATAAAATAAACCTCGTATTTAGGGCCATAAATTCACATTGACTAAAATATTTAAAAAGAATATGATTTATTTGGTTCCTTATTTCGTTCGACAGTGGGTAACTTGGTTCGGTTTGATGATATTAATAATGAAATTGAAATCATACTGGAGAAAAGATTCTACACTTTGAAACCAAATCAGTTCAGATATTACTAGTCTCAGTTTCAGGTTTCAATTTTCGATTTCGACTCTAAATCAACACCCTTACCACACATTGACCTGAACAACCGTTGTTCAGGTCATTGTGTGGTCATATTGTTTTTTTTTTTTTGAACCCCAATAATATTGATGGCTCTTTTGTGGATTCAAATACTCCACCTAATGAAATCATGATTAGCATCAATGAAAGAACAAAGAAATCATGATTGCATGAGGGTTTGCAGCCTTCCTCCCATCCAATGAGGGATAGGCTCTTTTTATCCTTAGAATCCCCTCTCTAGAAATGAGCATCAAGACTATCCAGTTAAGCACAAAAACTCCAAGGAAAACGGAAGCAAGATATAAGATAAGTAGGGATCCAACCCAGAACTTCTTTAATTAAGATAGCTCAGCTTGCAAAAAGAGAAGAGGGGCTTTCTTGGGCGCAAGCTACTTTAAGCTCTAGCTAGAACTCTAGAAAGCCAATTGGATTTTGACAGATGTCCTAGCAAGGGTGCACCCAGATGGAATTGAGGGGCATTTCTTGGATGGTCAGATGTTGATAAATCTGTTTCCTCAATTCAGGGCAGGTTTTCCTACTAGAGAAAATCTCTGTTTTTTAAGGATCGAGTTTCCTGACACCCACAATGAACTGGAATCCGTTCAACGCTGGGCATCCAGGCCGCTCAACGGTTTGGGAGGGGGGGGGTCTCCTCCATCAGATCCACGATATGAATTCACTGTGCAGCTCAAGAAAACTATTTTGTTTTTCAAAATTTTACTTTTTACTTCGCAATACTTTATAAAAGATGAATGATGGCTTGTATGACAAACTCGGTATGAGCCCTAAACTAGGACGTCCTAAGTTCAACTCCCACTAGACACACCTTCGGCTATCCATAAGTGTGTTTAGTGTTCTTCACTGCTTTCAGCAAAAATTGAATGGTTCTCATTCAACCCCGATATGACCCGATCCATGCGGTTGTGAGTTCAATATAGGCACGCGGGACTAGTCAGGCCGAAGGCCTTGATACCCATCGTTATCAAAAAAAAGAAAAAAGGAAAAAAAAAATGACAAAGATAACAATAAAAGACGCTCTACAAAAGAGAAAAATGTGCCAACGACACATCCCACTATCACTCTTTGATCCTGCGTAAGCGCTGCTTGCGATATGAAGGATTTGGCCTGAGGGCTATGATCATTACCATAGAACACCCTTTTTTATTTACCCCAACAAAAATATCAAAACATCATCAGCCAAAATGAGATTGGTAATCTCTGGCCCAGTCTAGAGTCTAGACACCTTGATCTAAGGGGGGCAGCCCTGGTAATCCCCTTGGAAGCTTCAAAAATATTATAGCTAGCTCCATTTACTTTTCATTAGCTAATTACCCGATTCTAGCCTGATCTGAAAAAGTGGATCGGTGGCCGATTCCGGCTGAATGGTATTGAAATCAGATGCCGATTCCAAACCTAGTGCAGATCTGCAGTATAATTTTGGATCTACCATGAGGTATAACTCAGATTTTGCCATGTTTTATGTCATTGACAAGTTACTAAATAGAAAAGGTTACATTTTTGGGGGACAATTGAAAAGAATATTTTCCAACGAATTAAAAACAATTCTCACCTTCATATTAGTAGTAAATATTGTATTCCATAAGATTACAGATCAAGCAGAACATATCACATAACCATTGATGGAAATGCAGTTTAATGTACAAAGTTGTGGAGCACGCCTTCAAACTTAAAAGAGGAAATGAGAAAGAATGCAAGTCAGAGAAACACCAAGGAGCAAATGTCATCCACCACAACCCAATCCCAAGTCATTCATGATTCACAATTTCCTAACCATAATGGAAAGTCAACAATGATTCCGAGACTGACGGGGCCACAATCCATCGCCAAACCCAATCTCAATGTTGCAAAGAAATAAAAAAAAAATTGTAAATCAAACCAGAAAAAAGAAACCAAACCAGTCTCAAGACACAAGAGTAAAAGACCCAGGGGGGGGGTGTGAAGCAATATTCTTAAATCGCAGGTGCTGGTGCAGCAGGCTTCGAGTTGAGGAGTGGTTGAAGTGCCTTAACTACAATGCTCATGTTTGGTCGGAACTCGGATTCATACTGCACACACAAGGCCGCCACAGCTGCCAGCTGCATCAACCAATTACCAATACCTTGTTAGCTTCTAAACGGTGTGCCCATAATCCAATAGTGTTCCTAAATTAAAGGTTTTAATGTCGCAGACCCATTAAATACCACAAAACTCATCACCCATGGATAAAGTTAACTCATTTTGACATAAAACAAAAGAATGAGAAAAATATGATAAGAAACCAAATACCACAGATGTCAACTAAAGATTACATGTTAGTAACCAAAGAATGTACTCCAGCTGCAAGACTTTTCTTAAATCATACTAGTACCAATTCTCAAACCAAATATTGTCCTTGCTTTCTAGTAATTATCCTCTCAGAAGTTCCATGCCTTACATGTTCCATACAAACACTAGTCTAATTATATGTACATGCAAGTGATCGTTGTTTTTATAGTCAACCTGCATAGAATTTATATGCATCTGAGCATCCTCATAAGAGCTTCCTACGTTACTGATTTATACCCTTACCATGAGAATTGATAGTAGAAATATTTGTTTCTATACAACACCGGAGTTTTTTTGGTCAGCTCCAACCAACCACCAGAAGGAACCCACCCCCAAGAGGCAATAACAGGATGTCAAACATTCGATTTTCTTTCCTTTTTTCTTTTTTCTGGCCAGTTCTCAACTGTGACTGGAAGCCACTACGCCAAGAGGCACTTCCTTTCATGCATGTACACAGGATTTTTTTACCTGCTTGAACTTGACTTTCATGCTGGTTCTTAAAACATGCATGTTAAAGGGAAATATCACTTCATAGATTTGAGGTATACTAAAGTGACACAAGTATGGAATTAACTAATCCTTCATCGGGTACTTTTCCGTCAAATGCCCCAAAATTGTGTGAGCTTTCCTCTTTTATCAACAGCATTCTAACAAAATGAAATTTGAGCACTGACTTCTGGCAATGAGACATGAAACTGAACAAACTGACTCGTTTGAAAAGAAAATAGATAAATAATCAGCATATTCACCAACCAACATGCACAAAGTTGTCAAGAAAAACCGTGTGCATGTGTGTTGCATGTGTATGTGTGTGTGTGCGCGGGTGCACACAAATAAAATCATACTTGTCAACGCCTAGGAGCCACCTCAGCAACCAGTCACCATATTATTCAAGATGCCCAAAGAGAAAATAAAAGGATAATAAAGTGGGAAAAAAGGAATGGGGGCAACAAGAAAGAAAAGAGGGGAAATGGGGAGAAAAACCAAAGAGAGAATGGAAAATAAAGGAGGGGAGAAGAAGCAATGACAGCTGCCCTCACTATTATAAATTTAAAGACATTTTTCTTAATTTTATACATTGCCCCTCATATTCACAAGTAAACTTAAACCCCCTTCAAAATTACATCATAAAGGAAAAATTTATCAAAATTTATATCTAAAACCTCCTTTTTTTTTGGATGAATAAATAAATTCATTACCAAGGAGGAAAAGAAAATTCAGGGGGGAGAGACAAAGACAAAGGCGAAAGCCAACAAAGAAAGACTAGCAAGGGCTAAACAGAGGCCCCAGGAAGTCCAGGAACATCAAGAGGGGGGTAAGAATAGTAGAAGGGAGACCCCAGGAAACAACAGTGAGCCTGTTCCTCGGCGTGTCACTAACCATCCGGTGAGAAACGCATCCAAGTTTGGAGTTGACATCAAAGTAGATGGCTTTCCAAATCCTATCGAAGGATCTGGAGTTGGAGTCCATCTATGGAGATTACGCTCCATCCAAATATGGTTGATCATGGGACAGAAGGCAACATTTCCAACAATATCGCAAATAATGGGGCCTCTGAAGGTCATGTCCACCCAGATCCATTCTTTTCTCAGGGGAAGAATCCTTCTAGAAGGTCAGCAGGACTTGAGAACTTTTTTCCAGACTGAGGAGGAAAAGGGACAGTAGAAGAAAAGGTGATTGACATCTTCCGATCCATTCTAGTAGAGATTGCATGAAGGGGAGTCCTGAATATGCCAACGAATAAGGAAGCACGTCATGCTGTGAAACTGTGGCAAGGGATGTGACCTTTGAACCATATGATTTTTTGCCAAGGGGAAAGAGGATCCTTGGTACGAACAATATCCCAAGCAGGGGCAGCAGAGAAAACTCCATGGGGGGCAAGGAGTCCAAATGATTTTGTCATGCCTTCCGCAGTGACTAGGGGGAATAGAAGGGATGGAGGACCAGAGGTCAGCCAACGGAAGAGGAGCGGCTGGGGGCAACCAAGAACCCTTAAAGATGATAGAAGACACTTTAGCTGATCTGTTCAGGCCAGAGGAGTAGATGGCTCAGTGGGAGACCTAGGGAAGGAGAAGGCCAGAGGAGTAGATGGCTCAGTGGGAGACAAGGGCCTCAGGGAGAGAATGTTATGCCAAATCCAGGAGGGGTCAGAAGGGAGAGAGACAGACCAAAGAGAGCCATTCCTGAGGAGGTGGGAGGAAACCCAATTGACCCAGATACTGTTATGCTTGGAAACAATCTTCCAGATGAGCTTGAGAATCCCCACCTTATTGACATCCCTGATTCTTCTGAATCCCAAGCCTCCTTCAGAGAAGGGGTGACAAACTTTGTCCCAACTGATAGGATGGAGGAATTTGGAAGAATCGTAACCCTTCTTAAGGAAGGAGCGGAGGATGGACTTAATAGATTTGATGGAGGATTCGAGGAGAACAAAGATCCAAGACCAGTACAAGTACATGGATTGGAGAACAGATTTGACAAGGACTAATCTCCCAGTATAGGAGAGAATGCATTTCCATCGTTGTAGCCTTATCCTCATGAGGTCCAACATGGGAGTATAGAGGTGGGCCGAAAGCCCGTAACTTGAAGGAGGAGTGCTTAAACAAAGTCGAGGACACCAGAGAGAAAGAGCCTGGATTTGATGACATTAGTGTGGAGGCCTGAGAGGGAAGCAAAGAGATTGAGGGAGGACATGATGGAGGAGATTAACCAGGGATCAGCTTTTGAGAAGATCATAAGATCATCTGCAAAAGCAAGATGGGTGAAGAGGAGGGATCTGCACTTTGGGATGGGAGAGATAAGGTGGATGTTAATGGAGGATTGGATGGATCTAGATAGCTCCTCAAGGGACAGGCAATCAAAAGAGGAAATGGGAGAGAGGGCAACCCTGACGAATACCAACAGAGGAAAAGTATATAGCAAGGCTACTGTTAACAAGAACGGAGAACCGAGGAGAGGAGATACAACAGTGAATCCAATGAACAGAGGGGGGAAAGGACATCTGAAAAAAGGACAATAAAGATGAAGTCCCAATGATAGAATCAAAAGCTTTGCGGATGTCAATTTTGAGAAAGGCGGAGGCAGAGTGGGATTTCCTATCAAAACCCCACACAATCTCATGACACAGAATAATGTTATCGGCTATGCTCCCACTAGGTATGAAGGCTAATTGGTTAGCGCTAACCAAGGAGTCCACATCCTTTTGGATTATGTGGGCAAGGATTTTGGTAATGAATTTTTAAAGCAGGTTACAGAGGGAAATTGGCCTAAAGTTAGCCATTAAGCAAGCGCCCTCGGTCTTAGGAATAAGACAAAGAAACATATGGTTGATCCCTTTGATCTAATTTGGGGCAAAAGAGAAGCTTTTGATCGAGGAGATGAGATCAACTCGAATAATATCCCAGCAAGAGGAAGGAAACCCCATACTAAAGCCATTAGGACCAGGGGTTTTGTTCGCCTTGTGGGAGAGAATGGCGGCCAGAATCTCATCATCAAAGGGAATGGAATGGAGAGAAGAGAGAAGGTGACTGGGGACAAATTTGTTTAGAAGACCAGGAGGAAGGGGGGGAAGTGGGGAGCGAGGAAGATGGAAGAGGTCGAAGAAGAAGGAGATAGCTTCAGACTTAATTTCCTCAGGGGCTTGGAGGGAAGAGCCATCTCTAGAAATAAGAAGAGGAATAGAGTTGGCATTGTTCCTGGATTAAGGAATCAGTGGAAATACGCAGAGTTAGAAACATTTTATAGGAGGGAGCCACTGTAGAAACGCAACCCTAAAACGATGCAGAAGATAATGGAAAAACAAAACAAACAATGCACACGGATTTTATGAGGTTCAGCAAGGTTGCCTACGTCCCCGGTGAGATGAGATCCTACTTCACTATCAATGAAGAATAGGGTTATAGTTCTCGTCCTCACACCTCTCAATATTGCTTGCATTACAGAGAAAGAAACCCTCACTACAAATATATAGCGAAAAAACCCTAATCCGGAAAGTACACAATTGCCCTCAAATAAAAAATTCGAGCGGGGGTCTGCGCACCCCTTACACCCCCTGCTATGCAGGGGGGCCCCTGCCCCCCTTGCAACCCCCACGGCCCGCTAACCGGCTAGCGGGACAACTGTCCTGCCTGTCTAGGCGCTGCACCAGTACTCCCTGGATTAAACTGCAACATAATACAAGACATCGTACACCAACAATCTCCACCTTGGCTTGAATTCTGTCGAGCCTCCTATAAAGATAACCTGTAGACGTCTTCATCCTTGTACCTCATTAGAGGTACAAACCCGCACCTGTTTGGTGCGTCCCTCATCTTCAACAATGAGTAATATTAATCAAGTCCAAACAGGACTCGAACTTCTCTGTAGTAACTGGCTTCGTAAACATATCTGCAGGATTGAGATCTGTATAAATTTTTCTCAAGTGAATACTGCCTTCTGACACAAGCTCCCTGATTTTATGAAATCTCACATCAATATGCTTTGTCCTTGTATGAAACACCTGATTCTTTGCAAGATGTATGGCACTCTGACTGTCACAATGGAACACTATACCTCTTTGCTCCAACCCCAACTCACGAACCAGTCCAACCAACCAGACTCCTTCCTTGGCAGCCTCAACTGCCGCCATGTACTTTGCCTCTGTAGTGGACAATGCAATTATAGACTGAAGCATTGCCCTCCATGATATAGGCCCACCAGCCAATGCAAACACATACCCTGTAGTAGCCCTCTTATCTAAATCACTAGCATAGTCGGAATCAACATAACCTGCCAATTCTGTAGAACTTCCCTTGCCACTGAACATAACACTTATATCTTTAGTCTTGCTCAAATATCTGAAAATCCACTTAATTGCATTCCAATGCTCCTTCCCTAGATTACTCATGTATCTGCTAACAACACTGACTGCATCAGACAAATCCGGTCTACTACAAACCATAGCATACATGAGACTCCCAACTGCGCTAGCATAAGGGACCTGAGACATCTGCTCCACCTCCTCATGTGTTGTAGGGCATTCCCTTTCAGATAACTTGAAGTGGTCAGCTAACGGAGTGCTAACCGGTTTTAGCCTTTTCCATATTGAAACGGTCTAGCACATTTTCAATATACCTCTTCTGAGTTACCCAAAGTTTACCTGCATTTCTATCTCTAAGGATTTCCATGCCAAGGATCTTCTTAGCAGCACCAAGATCCTTCATCTCAAATTCAGCACTCAATAAAGAATTTAAAGAGACTATATCTTGTTTGTTCTTTGCAGCAATGAGCATGTCATCAACATAAAGCATCAACATAATGGAATTATCACTTGACACTTTATAATAAACATAACTATCATACTCACTTCTTGTGTAGCCAATCTTCATCATGTGAGAATCAAAGCGTTTGTACCACTGCCTAGGAGATTGCTTAAGGCCATAAAGCGACCTCTTAAGCAAACAAACATGATCTTCCTTTCCCTGCACCTTGAAACCTTCAGGCTGCTCCATGTAAATCTGTTCCTCCAAGTCACCATGAAGAAATGCAGTTTTCACATCAAGTTGTTCAAGCTATAAATCATACATGGCCACCAAAGCAAGTAGTACCCTAATCGAAGTGTGCTTCACCACTGGAGAGAATATTTCATTGTAGTCTATCCCCTCCTTCTGTGCATAGCTCTTGGCTACAAGTCTGGCCTTATACCTTCCACGCTCCTTCTCAGATGTTGCCTCTTTCTTACGAAAGACCCATTTACACCCAATAATTTTTTTTTCCCTGGATTTTTCCACAATCTCCCAAGTCTTGTTTTTCTGTAGAGACTCCATTTCCTCCATTATAGCTACCATCCATTTATCATGTTGTGCATCACTCAAAGCATCATGGTAGGAAGATGGATCACCTGTACCTACAGTGAGGGCATAGGCAACCATGTCCTCAAACCCGCATCTCACAGGTGCTTTGTGAGTACGCTTCCCTTTACCCTTTGCCACAGTATAAGGAACTTCTACTGCTTCCTGTTGTCCTGGTAAGTCACTTGATGACTCATTCTCTCTTGTTGGTTCTGACTCACCTAACTCCACCTGCACAGTAGAACCTTCTTTTATTTTCATCAATTGCTTGTGAATTGTAATTTAACTTCACCATATGAGACTCATCAAACACGTCCCTGCTAACCACAACTTGAATCCCTTTACGCCTTTCTTAAAACCAAGAAAGATACACTGCTTAGACTTTGAGTCTAACTTGGAACACTGCTCACTCTCAACATGCACATAGGCTGGACAACCAAATATTTTTAGAATAAAATAATCTACTGGTTTTCCTGTCCATACCTCTTCAGGAATTTTACAATCAATCGTCTTTGATGGAGACCTATTGATGAGGAAACATGCCATGTTCACTGCTTCTGCCCAAAATCTCTTACTCAACCCTGCATTCAGCCTCATACTCCGAGCTCTTTCTAGAAGTGTTTTGTTCATCCTTTCAGCTACACCATTTTGCTGTGGTGTCTTTGGAACCGTGAAGTGACGTGTAATCCCTTTAGGTTTGCACAATTCTAGAAACGGCTTGTATGTGTACTCTCCTTCATTATCTGTTCTCAAGTATTTAATTTTCTTTCTTGTCTTCCTTTCTACCTCAGCCTTCCATTCCTTAAATTTAGTGAACACCTCACTTTTATGCTTCATGAAGTAGATTCAGACTTTCCTTGAGTAATCATCAACAAAGGTCACGAAGTATTCTGCCCCACCTTTAGATTTTGTTGTTGAAGGACCCCATACATCGCTGTGTACATAATCAAGCACCCCTTTACTCTTATGTTTTGCAATTTTGAAACTAACTTTGCACTGTTTCCCGAACACACAATACTTGCAGAAGTTCAGTTTACAAGTTTTCACTCCCTTCAACATTTTCCTTTTATAAAGCTCTATCAATCCTCTTTCTCCCATATGCCCTAACCGCATATGCCACAGATAGGTATCATCTGTATCAAATACTGCATCTGTAGTCACAAATGCTCCACCTGTAACTGTGCTCCCTATGAGTCTGTATAGGTTTCCTATTAGCTGTCCCTTCATGACAACTATAACACCCTTAATAACTTTGAGAACTCCACCTTCTGCTATGTACTTGCAGCCATTTGAGTCAAGTGCCCCCAAAGATATTAAGTTTTTCCTTAATTCTGGTACATGTCTCACATCTGCTAAGGTTCTTACTATCCCATCAAACATCTTGATTTTAATATTGCCTATCCCAATGGTCTTGCATACAGCATCATTCCTTATTAGGACAGACCCACCATTATATGGTTGATATGTATCAAACCAATCCTTATGTGGACATGTGATATGAACATCCAGAATCTAAAATCCAAGAATCAGAAGGTTGATTCTTACCTGATGATATAGAGAGTACGTCTCCATCATCTCCATCTGAATTGTCAGCCACGCTAGCTTCCTCAGATGCCTTATCTACATCTTTCTTTAAGTCCGCCTTCCTCTTCAAGCACTCTCTCTTCAGATGACCTTCCTTCTTGCAATAGTAACAAGAGACCTTTGTCTTTGCCCCTTTTGATTTCAATCGACTCTTTCCAGATCCCTTCTGATTTGATCTCCCTCTTTCCTGCTGCTTGTCACCTCCGAAAAGACATTTTCCTTGAGATTTCGTACTACTGGCCTTCATCCTTGTATCATTGGACATGAGGGCAGCTGCGACTTCATCCATCTCAAGGGTCTACTTCCCGTACAAGAGAGTCGTTACTAGGTGATCATATGATTCTAAGAGCGACGACAGCAACAATAACGCCTTGTCTTCAACCTCGATCTTAACCTCCAGGTTTGTAAGTATACTTACGATCTGATTGAACATGTTAAGATGCTCTAATAGATCCGTACCTTCCTCCATCTGTAGAGAATACAACTGCTTCTTCACAAACAACTTGTTCGTTAAGGACTTCATCATGTAGATGCTTTCAAGTTTCGTCCATAACTGCGGTGCAGATTCGATACCCACAACATATTGTAGGGCATCATCAGAAAGATTTAATCGAATAGCACTTATCGCCTTTTCCTCCATCTCTTCCCAATCTTCGTCAGTAATTTTTACAGGTTACTTCGACTTCCCCAACAACGTTTTCGTCAAACCCTGTTGTATCAGAAGATCCTTCATCCTTTGACGCAAGAGGGTGAAATTGTTCTTCCCATTAAACCTCTCGATATCATACTTGACATTCGATCCCTTCCCTGCCATCGTGATAGTAAACCCTAGAAAACGGAAACCTAGAGCTCTGATACAAATTTGTAGAAACGCAACCCTAAAACGATGCAGAAGATAATGGAAAAACAAAACAAACAATGCACACGGATTTTACTAGGTTCGGAAAGGTTGCCTACGTCCCCAGTGAGATGAGATCCTGCTTCACTATCAATGGAGAATAGGGTTACAACGCTCGTCCTCACACCTCTCACTATTGCTTGCATTACAGAGAAAAAAACCCTCGCTACAAATATACAGCGAAAAAACCCTAATCTGGAAAGTACACAATTGCCCTTAAATAAAAAATTCGAGCGGGGGCTAGGCCCCCTACACCCCCTGCTATGTAGGGGGGCCTCCTGCCCCATTGTAACCCCCACGGCCCGCTAACCGACTAGCGGGACCGCTGTCCTGCCTATCTAGGTGTTGCACCAGTACTCCCTAGATTAAACTGCGACGGAATACAGGACATCGTACACCAACACCACTCCATTTAATAGGGACCCTACCCATGTCTTACGTATCACTGCTCATGAACCCACTATCCCTCCACCACTTCACATCTTTACACTTTTGGAGAAGGCACCAAGCCAAAGATTACTGGGGATGCTACTGCACCTTGAACCTAGGGATTAACCTTCCTGCTAAAAGATGCCATCTGATCTTTCTTGGTAAATAAGGCTATGAAAAGCAAGGCTTTCCCTCCCAAATCAATCTGTCATGATTGTGCAGAGTGTTGTGAAATCATGGATCATTGTTTTCAAAGTGATTTCATTCATTATTCTTTTGAATCTTTATTTTGAGCCCCAAGGCGTTGATTGACTCTATATCGCCATTTTTGTGGCACTAATCTAGCCCTTGTTGGCTATAAAGTAGGACATGTGGACTTACGGACCGGACCTGTGCCTTTCTGTGCTTGAAGGGCACAGGGTAGACCCCAACCTGAAGATTTCGGTCATATGCCTTGAATCTCCAAGCTCAAGCCATTTGATTCTCACCTTTTGGCGAAGGAAACTCTCCTCTTGGACCAAAAGGGAGGCAAGTTCAGAGGCGGCCACTTTCTCTTCATCAACAAGGACACGGTTGAGGAGATCAATTTGCAACCTAGGCTGGATAAAGTCCAATTTGTCCCGACAGGAGGAGACCCTAAAGGAGATATTGCCGAAGGTGGAAGCATTCCAACATTCGAGGGAAGCTTTAACATTCTTGAGCTTGTGGGCAAAAGCGATGAGGGGAGAAGAAGAAGCGGAGACCGGAATGGACCAAGCCTCATGAACAATGGGAAGGAAGTCCTGTTGAAGGGACCGCATGTCAAAGAATTTGAAAGGTTTGGGACCAAAAGCGATTAGGAGACGAACAAAAAGGGAGATTGATTGGATTGGGTCAAGAGATACTAGGGAGATTGAAGGATGCATGAGAGGGAAAGGAGGAAAGCCAAGCTTCATTGACAAGGACCCTATCAAGCTTACAAGCAACTCTATCTGGCCCACAGCGCCGACTGTTCCAATAGAGTTTAGCTCCAGACCAACGGAAATTATTCATACCAATGTCCTCAATGCAATCATTGAAAGGGTCAACCGAGGAAGGATCAATGGGGTCGCCCCCTTTCTTTTCGTGCCCAAAGCAAACAACATTAAAGTCACCTGCAAGCCCCCAAGGGAGGGTGGAAGAAAGGGACGCAAGGAAGCAGAAATCCAACCAGAGGGAGATCCTGTCAGGGCACGATTAAGGTCATAGATAACATTGAAGAGGCAGGGATTGGACCCCGAGGGATCCGAAATAGAGATGTGGAGACATCGAGGGGAGTAGAAGGATGAATTGAGGAGGAGCATAAGGGGGTTCCAGTGGATCCAGATACACCCATTTGGACAATGGGAATAATTGGAAAGGAAAGACTAGTTGGGGGCGAAGGAAGCTGCAATACTAGGAGCATTCGGTTCAAGAACTCTGGTTTCGAGAAGGCAACAGAGGTCAGAGTTGGAGGAACGAATCTGAGAGCGAATGGAGGCCTGCTTAACCAAGGAATTTATTCCTTGAACGTTCCAGATCGTCCAATGGCTCATGGTAAAGGGGGGAGGGGAGGGGTCTGAACCTCCTGAGATTTGGAGGAGGGCCTTTGGGTACCAAAGGCCGAGGGGCCTCTAGGCCTTCGCTGGTATTCCTTGAGGGGAGAAGGGGGGACAAGAGGTCCTTGTTAACAGAGGCAGCCTGATTGGCTTTGGAAGCCGGCCCAATAGATGAGGCCTTGGTGGAGCCAACTTCTTAGAAGCAGGGAGCTTCTTAGTGGAGGTAGGCAGGCGCGGGGGCGCAGAGGAGGGTCCAATGCCACGATAAGAGGCGACGCAACATCAAATGGGACAACTTCATCAAGGAAGGAGGAGGCAGCAGCAGCAACAAGAAGTGGGAGGCGGGGATGGCCTTCCAAGACTTCAGGAGGGACCAGCAGAGCATAACCATCAGCAGTGTAGGCAAGCAGTGTCCCAGAGGAGGAACCGGCAGTGGACAAAGTGGCAGCTAGGGGGTAACAAGAGGCAGGGCAGGCGACATCATATTTGCAAAAGGCAAGAGGGAAGCACTCGAGCCAGGAAGGAGAGACGCAGAGGCAGGCAGGCAGAAGTTCAGGCGACGAAGGACCGCAGCAAAGTTGATGAAGCAAAAGGCAAGAGGTAAGCTCTTGAACCAAGGTGGTGATACGAAGAGGACAACGAACAGGGATTGGCAGGTGAAGTAAGGCAGGCATCGTAGAGGATGGCAACAGTGACAGCGACAAGCAATGCAAGGATGACATGAACAAAGGTGAGAGGGACACTCTCAGACCAATGCAAATGGAAACAGGAGCCAGGGGAGAGAGAGGAGCTCTCAGAAAAATTCCAGGGGAGCATACAGTGACATCGGGTGAGGGGGTGGGGAGAAGAGATCACCCGAAAGGCTATAGGTAAGGTCACAAAGGGCGGGTAGGTGCTGGTTAGATGTATCGGGCATGGAGCAGGCAAGGGGAATAGTAACAGAGGACACAATATCCACAAGGGTCGGGTAAGGACGGGACAAAAGCAAGTTAGGAAGATCGGGTGTGGAGTAAGCAAGGGGGTTGAGGACGCCCAATCCACAAGGATTGGGAAAGGAGGGGACAAGGATAGATAGATGGGATTAGATGGGAGGTTGTCAGAGCAAGAGAGGCCGAAAGGCGCTAGAAGAGGTATGGCAAGGCTGAGAAGGAGGGACGAGTTCTTGTGAAGGAAAGAAAGGGGAAGAATAGGAGGGAGGAGAGAAGCAGAAGGGCCAGGACTGTCAGAAGCAGGAGAGGTGATGGGAATGGGACGAGGGATAAAACGGCAGCTAGGAGCTGGCACACTCTCAGCAGCTGGCACTAATTGAGGAGACGAGGAAGGAGAGGTAGAGTACACACTATCCACATCCCCAGAACCCGATAGAGACAAAAGGGAAAAATGATTATGGCCAGCGGTCCATAACGAATGGTCCTCTGCCCCAAGGGAGGTCGATTTAGCAGTCAGAGAGCCAGTGGCTTCAGAGGACAGGGGATCAGCCATCCTACTATGATTCCGGCGATTACGGTGTCTTCTATGTCTCCTTCCTCTATGCTAGGAAGGAGAGGGGCTCAAGCGAGAGACTCAGCAAGGGCATCTTC
>NC_056566.1:1670270-1671131 GCF_013358625.1 Macadamia integrifolia
TTACTATCTCATGTTTTCTGGTTAATTATTTTACCATTTTTTTTTTATTTGATATGAAAGCAATGGTGGCTTAACATTATACATTCTTCTCTTTGTACTTTCTGGCTCTTTTTATTTAGTTATTTATTTTTTATGGATAACAGTATAATTTTATTATCAAGAGATAATGGCTAGAGTCCAAGGAATAAAGTACAACAACATCATATTGGCAAAGGCCAAACCCTCAAGAAGGGACTACAACTAGAGGTTAAGGAACCAAGTACAAGGGCTGTCTACCCGCACTACCAGTATTTAACTCATCAGCTAGTGAATTGGTAGATCTCCAAGAGAAGAAAACTCCCCTTGGGCACATAAACCTCTTGCTTTCCTAAGTAGGAACAGATGGCTTCAAAATCCTACTTGTTTTTGGTGGTTGAATACTTGAATTCGATCCACCTGAACCAGAAGTGCCTTTATACGAATCTTGTTTCTTTTTTTTTTTTTTTTTCGATATTGAAGGATACAAGATTTGTGGTGAAATTTTGACCGCAAGCTTTATAATAAATGCCATATCTCGTACGATATGGGTCAAAATTTTGGCTTATGTTGCTAGCTTCGACAGGAGACTTTGGGAAAACTGTGATATTTGTGATTTTTTGCGAAATCACTCCCGTACAAGCGTGTAACAAGTTGTTGGGCAGTAAAGGAATTCATTGGAAGTGGCAATTTGCTGCTTTGTTGGAACAATTGTGCAAGACTCAATTGGAAGCTTGGCTTGCTTGTATTCTTGACTCCCTTTTTTTTTACTCTTTGTAATGACATGTATGATGTATAACATATGATGATTTGATAATTATGAAATGGTTTATAATTTTATTTCTA
>NC_056566.1:1671151-1707225 GCF_013358625.1 Macadamia integrifolia
GTACGCATGCAAGAAGGGAGTTTAAACTTGATACAAATGGCTAAACATCTTCTGCTTTCTATAACTATCAACCAAATAAAAATTTATTCTATGTATCAATCCTTATATCTCCCACAACCGGTTGGGTGACAACTAGTTTTGGAAATTTTATGGACTACCAACATAACATGAAGAGATCGGATAAAAAAAAAATCTATAACTTAGTAAATAAAATGGTTTCCCATGTGTTAGGTGTTTTATTTGTCTTTATCTTCCTTTTAAAAAAATTACCAGCACTCCTTGTTGTTATCTCTCCAAGTAAGAAATTGTTTAATATTTAATAGATCAATAGAAAATCCCTTTATTTTGAATCATGACGAACTGATCACAAGTTTGCTTAAAAAGGACAACTCACAAGTTGTAATGTTCATAAGAGGTTTATGTAACCATGTTCCCATCTTACCAAGAAAAAATTTTCCTACTTTTATTAGAAATTTAACTAATAACTAGAAAATTTTCAATAAAACCACTCTGTACAAATTTCCCACTTTTGATGGACATAGTGAACATTGCTCAATGTTGGAAAGAAAAAGCTTAATTAAATTGGTTGAAAAAAAAAAATCCATTGAAGGAGAAGCATGTTGTGAGAGAGAGAGAGAGAGAGAGACCTTAGCAACTCCTTTTGGAGGATATTCTCCTTTCAGTTTTGGATCAACACATTGTTTAACCTTGTCCTCGCTCAATCTTGGCGTTGCCTAGTCCAAAATTGAAAAGGTATAACAAAGAAGATCAGCATTAAGTGGTCACCAAAACTAGCCGAACCACAAATAATGCAACACTTCTTATAAAACGTTAATCACAGGGCAACATTGCTGCACAGTAAAAGTCTCACCCAAGTGACAAGACTCTGCTGACCACGAGGCATTGTATGGTCCACAGGCTTTCTACCAGTTAGAAGCTCCAAAAGCACCACCCCAAAGCTATATACATCACTCTTTTGTGTCAATTGGCCAGTCATCGCATACCTATGTCAGGTCACATCCATCAGTGTCATCCATACAGAAGGATGTATGAAATAATGAAGACACCACAAAAATGCATCATGGATGTTAAAACGAGGGAGATCATAAGGTTTTGAAGCATGAATGATATTCAACTAATAACAGATAGTAAAAGTAAATCATTCCTTCTAGGTGAACCTAAAGCATCTAACCTTACAAACAAACACAGGCATAATCTCATCTAACACCTAATATGTGCCAATTTTTTTTCTGCAATGGCTTCATTCTTAGGAGTTACCTCTTTGGCCATATCCCTCAACACATCATTGTGCAATGAGCCTTGACCTTCATTCTTCATCTGCCCTACACTCAGTCACAATCTGAGTATCAAAGCACAATACAATTCCTCTCCAAAGTCAACTTTAATTGCTTTAATTGTCTGTTCCTAGGCCTAAAGTTATTCCCCTCTATCATCTAACTATAATAATCAACTCCATGCAGACTATTGAGTGGGTCACAGGCTTTTCTATTCGGCAAAAAGCCTCCCAATCCTCCTGTAGGTCTTAACTGGCTGGAGAATTGTTTATCTTTCAGATATTGTAGCTGAGAAGGTTGAGGTTGATGCAAAATTCCAGCAAAAAATAAGAGAAGGAAGGCCAGTTTAGCCTGCGGTTTGGTCAAACTTTGAACCAGTCTTCTGGTTCTTTCCAGACCCCATGGTTCAGTTCTAGACTTCTGATTCACCCAAGGAACCAGCAATTGTGGGTTCTATACTTCTACTTATGACTCTATTTTCTTTAATTTATTATTTTTATGTTGCTAGTAGTCAGGCAGGAATAGGTTACTATGATAATTCCAGTCTTGTTCTCAAGCTGTTTTCTTTATTATTTCAGTTATTCTAGTCAGTTCATGTTTCCTTCAGTTCAGGATTGGTTTAAGCTTCCTCTTTTTTGAGTCATCTGTCTAGCTCTGTTCTATATAAGTATGCAGACTCAGTAGCTGTTTTCTATTGTGGACTCAGCAGGTAAATCAGGTGGATTCCTAATTGTTATCCTCTTTATCCATCTTTCCTTTTCTCCAATTGAAACAGGTCAGAATTTCTAAACCTGTGATTCCATAGCCTGTTCTCTATTTCTATTCTGTTTCCAAGAGTAATAGATGCACTAATTCCCTATCTAATTATCTTGGGATTCATCAATTTGAATCCTATGTCTAGTCTCTGCTCAAAGTTCAGTTTTCTAATCAATATCAAATCCTGGTTCAACTTACTTTCTAAAATTTGGATTCCTATTTCTGTTATCTGTTTCTAATTTCAGTTTCAGTTTCAGTTTCTAAAACTCTACTTTCTAGAATTCAACGAAATGTCTAAATCACAGTTACTAATTCTAGTAATTCCTACTTTTGGTAGTTGATAATTCAGGTTTCTATTTTCTGTCTGGGTTTTGGTAAGCTAAAGAAGTGGGTTCTTCCATATATCTACGTGTGGGAGTTGGGTTACAATCCAACTTTGATGGTTAGTTCTCCTCGACAAATAGACCATTCGACCAAGGGTTTAGCCAGACCAGATCTGTCTTTAATGAGTTATTTTCTCTCTCGCTAATTGGGTTACTACCTTCTTGTGATTCTGGTTTACACGAGGTTTCCCAAACCCTAATCATTAGGTGACTTAGAATACCCCATTAGAGGTGCTTCACAACAACTAAACATGTCCTGATCTGACAAGATCTGAGGAATAGGTCTGCAAAAGCCACCCAACCAATAATATCAGCAGAAGGATCCAATTTCCCTGAAATGGAGATTCTTTCTCCAGAGATTTGAAGGCAGTTGTGCAAGTAGCAATTCATCAAGAGAACAAAGAATATAGTAGTACAATCCTCAACAGAGAATAATAGTCCAGTCTGCCCTCCCCCTCTTTTCTCCAAAACAGAAAGAATGAAAATATAGCTGGGACAATAACATACAGGTAAAGTATTCTCAGAATAAATCTGAAAAATCTCGCTAATTTTTCAGTTTCAATAATGGCCAACCTTTCCTTGTCAACCCAACCCACAACATGTGGGACCCACCCTCACAAGTCCCCCCCCCCTTTTTTTTTTAACCTTCAAAGAAAGGGGCCTAAAATTGGGGTAATTATTTAGTTGTTGGGCTTCATTTTTAATATGTTTGATATCGTAAGCCAGGCTACAACTTCACGGAGTCGGATCTAATTTTTTGTTTTTAAATATTTTTAAAATTTTCTGGTCTAAAAAATTTATGTGTAGCATAAACCAAGGTTCAAAGAACCAAAAATATTTTGCGAAACTATGAAATCTGGTAAGTTCCAATTATAGGTTTCGACGGCTGGTTTCGAGGCCCAAATTGCCAAATAAGGTCTTTTGAGAAACCCTATTTTAAGCCCTCTAAACATAATGGAACCCTTAGATTGTTATAAAAATAAAAACAACAAAATGGCAGTTTGGCTTTGAACCTTATGTTAGTAGTGTACTTACATTGTACGTTGTTGTAAAAATAAAATTTAGTACTAGAACACATAATTCAATTAAAACAACTAAAAATATGCATTAGGAATATAAGAATATAAAATTAGAAAATTACCATTGAAACCATGTATTTTATAGAAACGATTTGACCGTAACGAAACCAAAACCCAAAACATGGTCGAAATTTTGCCAAAAGTCCCACGTATCACACCTGGTATTATTTCAACCTTTACCGAAACCAAAAAATTTGTGAAATTTCAATTATTTTCATGGGTTATATTTGAGAAAGTAGACAAGGTATGTCGTACAAAACCAAACCAGCATTCACATTTTTGCCAACAAACTAAAAGCTCTATTATGTTTACAATGCTTAATTAAGGTCTCCTTGAAGTTTTGAGCCAAATATGGCCATTTGAGCACCAAAATGACCAAACAAAACCAACCACCAAAACATACAGGGCTTTGACTAGGTTCTGGTCGAAACCAGAATTATTTTGGTTTTAACTATGGTCGAAACTGACTTCTTGAACCTTGATCTAATGGATTTTTCTCGTAAAGGTGCTTGATGGAAATCATCATGCCAAAACCATCAAAACTCGCCCAACCAATAGCTGGCCTCATAATAACTTACGTAGTTCGAAATCTCGGCTAAAACCACAGTTTTTGCGAAATATTTTGGTTTTGACAGTTTGAAACGAGACTAGGTGCAACTCAGTAGGAATGCACTGTTTTGACCAAAATTTGGGTTTCGATTTGGTTTCAATTCGGTTCGAGTGGTTTCTCCCATTAGAGTTGGGGGGGGGGGAACTCCCAAAAAATCTCAAAGTTCGTATTTTTGGTGAAATCGCCAACATTTCTTAGTGGACCAAAGTGTTAGGGACTACTACAACATATATGGTGACAATTTGTCGCAGTATAAAATTTAAAGGTCTAACCTTTTTTCCAAAACTTTTCCGGAACTCTATGTGGTACTAACTTATAATTGAAGGAACGGTTTTGCAAGGGTGTTTTTAACTTTGTACTAGACTGATTACTTATTACACTTGTACACTTCTACTTGTAACACCATGGCATTTTGTAGTATTAAGTGGTTTTTCTTTATTCCTAATGCATATTCCAGTTGTTTTCATTGAAGTTCTAGTACTAAATTATTTGTAGAATGGGCTACATTTGAGAATGAATAGAGAAGTGTACAGCGTACATTACCAACCTAGGGTACGGAACCAAACTACCATTGTGGGCGTATTTTTTACAATTTAAAGGTTCCAATATATTTAGAAATGCTTAAGTAGGGTTTCCCTAAAGTTTTGGGCCATAATATGGCCATTTTGAGTACTGAAATGGCCACAACCAAAACATGCAGTGTTTTAGTCGAATTTCGGTCAAAACCGAAATCTGGAACCTTGATGACTGTTGATGGGTCCCGTAGGCCGTGACACCTAGAAAGATCTCTAGAGTGAGCTGAATTGTACACTCTTTCTATTTGCATGGCCAGCCAAAAGCAGCATGTCTTTTAGTTTCTAAATCTAATCTATACTCTGATTAGGATTAGTATGGCTGCCTGATTGAGATCTATGCAGTCTCTTGTTCCCATAAATTCTTTTTTTCCCAGATAGATTCTTGTTTCAACATTATTTGGATGAAATTATTCTACTTAGTATAAAATTATTATTCTAAATATTCAATGAAGCCTTTAGATGCTCCAGTACGGAGGAGTGATATGATTCAGATTGAAGGATCTAAAAGAACTAGGGGCAGACCTAAAATGACCTTAGGAAAAGTGATGAGGAAAGACATGCATAGATTAGGTCTTGTATCAAGAATGACGTCGAATAGAGCTGACTGGAGGGCAAGGATCCATGTACATCACCTCATTTAGTTGGGATAAGGCTGAGTTGTTTTTGTACATAGCAGTTCCTATTTACCTAGTTGTACTCCTAATTTCCTAGATTAATTAGGAGGCTTTCTCTTGGTGGTACCGACTACATCAGAACTTTATTCCATGATTTGTGCCAGCAGTTAGTCCAAGAAATCCAGTGACATTGCTCCAGTCCATATATGTCTTTTCTTGAATCTGATTCTTAGTTATTTCTTTTCTTGTTATTGCGTTTAATAATTCATTTTTCTTAATTGATTATTTACAAATCATAAACCCAGGAATCCGTTACTTGAAGCACCATTCCTCTGAGCCAAGCCCAACTGATTTCCATACAAACCCTAATTGATTTCTCCCAGCCCTAGTTCTTAATTTTCATCATTAAAAACCGAAGTTTTTGTTCCTTCCACTTTGGCCCAAACTTTCATAATGCAGTAAGAAAACTTTCAGTCCTTACTCATACTGCTCAGGAGACTACTTGATCTCTTAACAAAATATGGAACCTGTAGATACTTCCCTGTTCATACACTATAAGCCTATCTGTATGTACTCCAAACTAGATGATCAAGTTAAGACAGACATGCCTACCTTATAACATCCAATGCTATCATCACTAATCCATCAGGATTTAATGCATGAAATGGGGTAGGGGCTGGGGAGGGGGTAAGAATTTGTATACGTAGCACGTCCACCTCTAGTACATCATTCGAAGTAATGAACCCAATCCCAGTAAGCATAGGTAAAAAGTAAACAATCAAAGGTTAACAAATGAGGAGGTGATGACAGTTGTCCAGTTCCACAGACACTGCAAATAAGGCTAGGTTAGTACAGCCAGGAGATGGTTTGCAAAGGAAAAATCAGATGAAAATTTCATTTGAGATAAGGAAAAGACAATATAATGTTGCAACCAGACCGTTGCTGGTATTTCGTTAGGCTTGACTGTTTGGCGCAGAGAAAAAAAACCTGGATAAATGGTAATAAAGGAAGCAGCAGTTGAGGTAGGTTTCTGCTCATAGCTCAATTCTCTAACCTTGATTCTATAATTGCTTTCATGAGGAGGAAACTAGATTTCATCAGAGTATCAGACCCATCCCCTGATACAGGAGCCAAGATCCAAAAGATAGTCTTAAGTCTAAACAACTCGAAAGATACAGCATCTCTCTATATGTTCCATAAGGATCATCATACAACCTAGAATCCTTTAGTTATACAAATCGTGATACAACAACTCAGCTTTATCCCAACTAAATGGGGTCGGCTACATAGATTCGATCAAAGACAGCAAAAGAAAAGAAGTAAAGGGGAAAGAATGCAACACAACAAATCAGTAAAATCACACCTACATAGTACGGATTCTTGCCCTCCAATCAAATCAATTCGAGGTCGTACTTGGGACAAGACCTAAACTATGCATATCTTTCCTCAACACTTTTCTTATGGTCATTTTAGGCCTGCCCCTAGCTCTTTTAGCTCCTCCATCATTCCTCCTTACTGGTGCATCCTCAAGCCTCCATTGAACATGTTCTTACCACCTCAAACGGCTTTTTCGGAGCTTATCATGAATTGGGGCAACTCCAAGTCAGCCCTAATATGGTCATTCCTTACTTTGTCCTTCCTTACTTTTCTACACATACATCTCTGCTACACAGAGCTTATCTATATGACACTTCTTAATTGCCCAACATTATGCCCCGTACATCATTTCTAGTCTAACAATTGTCCTATAGAACTTTCCTTTAAGCTTTAAATGAATATGTAGACCACACAACACCCTGC
The DNA here is from genome assembly GCF_013358625.1 of Macadamia integrifolia. NCBI lineage: Eukaryota > Viridiplantae > Streptophyta > Magnoliopsida > Proteales > Proteaceae > Macadamia > Macadamia integrifolia. The sequence continues at coordinate 1,678,264 of NC_056566.1, forward strand.
ATGCACATTTCCACTTCATCCATCCCACTTTAATCATTTGTGAAACATCATGCTCTATATCACCTTCTTTATTTATAAATTGCCCCCAAATACCTAAAATGATCAATTTGCAATAACTCTCTCTCCTCTAATCCACCGTAGTGACAAAGATACACATCATAGACTCCGTCTCCGTTCTACTTATCCTAAAACCTCTTGATTCCAAGCTTGATCTCCATAGCTCCAACTTAGAGTTAATCCCAACTTTTGTCATCCACCAAAACAATATAATCAGCAAAAAGCACACCATGGAACCTCATCTTGAATGTTCCTGGTTGAATCATCCATGATAAGCGAAAACAAAGAAAGGCTTAAAGCAGATCCTTGATGTAGCCCAATTGGAAGTTTGTAACTGGAAATTCACTACCTTGTCCTCCCACAGTTCTCTCACTTGTCATCGCATCCTCATACATATCTTTAATTATATCTACATATTTCTTCAATATTTTTTTCTTATCTAGTACATGGTAGATTAGCTCTTTAGAGACTTTGTCATAGGATTTTTCTAAATGGAGACCATATGGAGATCCTTCTTGCAAGCTCTAAATCTTTCCATGAGCGTCTTAAGTAAACAACTTCTGTTGTGGATCTACCTAGCATAAAACCAAATTGGTTCCCCAAGATAGTAATTTCTCTTCTCAGGTGGGCTTCAATAACCTTCTCCCACAATTTCATTGTATGACTCATTAATTGCATGCCTCTATAGTTAATGTAACTCTGAACATCACCTTTATTTTTGTAAATTGTAACACCATGATGGTTCTTCTCCAATCATCTGGAATTTTCCTTGTGTTCAAAATCTTGTTAACAGGTTAACCAAGATACCCCATAGCATAGATATAATACTAAGTTCTTCCACACCTCTATTGGGACCTCATCAGGGCATGGTATCTTGCATTCTTTCCTACTTACATCTTTCACAAGGCTTCTTTAACTTCAGCCACTTCAACCTTTCATATATATATATATATGACGTGTTGTGTCTTAATGAGTAACGCATTCTTCCAGGCCACTCCTACTCGAAGTGTCTCCATTTAATTGATCAGAGAAGTACTTTTCTCATCTCTTCACAATGTCCTTATCCCTTACCAGGACTCTACCATCACCACTTTTAATACATCACATAGGGTCAAAATCTTTACTCCTTTCTCTCATTTAGCCATCTTATAGATAGCTTTTTTTCCCTTCTTAGTGTTCAGATTATTTTAGAGGTCCTCATTTTTTGTTGCCCCTGCTATTTCTATAATCTTCTCAGCTTCATTTCTGACAACATTATACCTCTTTTTATCTCCTGCCTCTTTAGTCCTTTGCCATGTCTTAGAAGTAGCTCTCTTAGTCTTAGGGCTGTCTAAACCTCATCATCCCACCCCCTAGAACTTCTTTAGCAACCTTCTTAATACATGCCATCATCTCTTTCCGCATCGTATTGGTGTCTCCCTCAAAGGATGTTTAACCACTTTATTAGTAAATATATTCCAAGGAATCTCCTTTTAATCTCCACCACTATTAGGTTCCCTTATCCTACTTTTCTGCCAAGACCACCAGTCTATGTTGAGTGATTAGGATCTCCTAAGGTATAACCTTTCTGTGTCTTTACTCAATAATATGTCGGCCCATCTAGTTAGGAAGAAATCTATTTAGCTAGTATGGTGCCTACTTTCGTAGGTAACTAAATGTCACTCTCGCTTATGTTCGTAATAGATCAATCATAGGCTAACACAAAGTCTACAATTGAAGTCCCTTCCTCATTCCTCTTCTTATCCTTCGTAGCCTCCATGAACACCTTTATAGCTTCTACGATCACTCCTAACATGTCCATTCAGGTCACCTCCTATAATAATCATTTCACCTAGACCAACACCTTGCACTAAATCACCCATGTGTCCCCAAAATTGGGGGTAAGTCTGCGTACATTTGCCCCTGCCAGACCCTACAGTATCGGGAGCCTCGTGCACTGAATTGCTTTACTTTCATCCAATCCTACTTGGGGTGCATAAATGCTAATTGTATTGACAATCTCTTTCTCCAAAACCAATTTGATGGATATAATCCTATCTCCCAGCCTTTTAACCTCCACCACATCATTCTTTACATCTTCATATACTACTATGTCCACTCCACTCCACTTCTGTTACTTTGTCCTCCCCAATACTAAAGTTTGAAGAAGTCCAACACCTTACCTTTGTTAACCTTCCATCTAGTCTATTGTATGTATGTAATATTAATCATTCTTCTCGTTATAACATTTATCAACTCCAAACTCTTACCCGTTAAGGGTCCAATGTTCCAATATGCTAATTTAATCCTACATTTTTAGACTAGATCTTTACACTCACTTGCCCTTGCCTATTTATCATCACGTCCTGACGTGGACACAACGCATCACTTAAGGTGGATGCCCTAGCAATATAACGATAATAGGAGAAGAATTAAAAAAAACTTGAGCCCCATAGCGAGTGAAAACACTTCATAGTGTTTATCCAACCAAAAGATGGTTGACGGTGTCAAAACACGGGGAGTCTCATTAGATGGAGTTACTTGATAGCATGCGAAGTTTCAAACAGCCTAATCCCCATCCCCAGCACCTTCCCACCCAAAAATTAAAAAAAAATTAAAAATAAAAAAAGGAACCAATATCATCTATAGGATATTAGTGAAACAAGCCCAGTGACTAAATAATAATTAGAGCAAAACCACAAACATCCATACATACGACAATGGGAATAATAAGGGCAAATGACATTACGGTACCTAATGTTTGTATAAAATACACCTAAGGTACCCAATGTTTGGAATTTCACGTTTTCGGTATCTCAAGTTTCACCAATGTTACGCTCGAGGTACCTCACACGTTTCAACAATATTACATTGAAGGTTCCTTATTTTGCATAATTCCAATCTTATCCAGTTATCCCTCCTTACTCAATCCCTCCGCTGCTTTCTTCCCGTTCCCTTCCCTCTGCTCAATGCTACATCACCATTAAGAGGGGAGAGGAAGGGGGTTGCGATGCAAAGATGGGGAGTTTCAAAGAGGAGGGTAGTAATTGTAGGGGAGGGTCTGAGGGCGATAATAAAAAGGGGCATGAGATTGGCGAAAGGGATAGGGATGGTGGGGAAAAGCAGAAAGTCTTGGGGACAGGTAAGGTGGCATGGGGTTGCAGATAGGGCAAAGGAGGGGGCGGAGGCATGGAATTGTTGCAGTGTAGGAAAGAGGGGGTGGGTGCATGGAGAAGAGGGGGTGGGGTGGGGTGGTGTGGTGGGGTGGGGTGGGGTGGGGGGGCTAAGCAATAGCAGGGGAGGGTAGGGTGGATATAAGACATAGGGTGGGGGTTAGGGGAGGAACATAGGGGGTGGATGGGGGTGGTTGCACGAGGAAGAGGATGGTGTGTGGTGGGGTGGCAGAGAGCGTGGGGTAGGGTTGCAAGGGAAAGAGGGTGTGGGGAGCATGGTTTGAGGAATCTGATTGGATCGGTCGGAGTTGGACGGATCAGTATCGACCTTGACTGATCTCAATTCTTGACCGATACCATATCAGATCGGTACGAACAAGGGGTAAAATGGTCAAAAAAGTGGCTTTAAACGTAAAACCAGGGTTATTTCTTTCCAATCCAAGGTGATCTGGATCGGTATCGGCCTTGACGGATCCCATTCCTGATACTGACCTCTCAAACCATGGTGGGGAGGCGAAAGTGAGAGCAGGAGAGGGAGTGTTGCAAGAGGAGGGAGTGGTGGTGGTGGTTGTGGCGGCAACGTTGATAAATTGTGATTGGGGGTAATAACTGGAAATATAAAAATAGGTATCCCAAATATAATTTCACAAACATTGGTACCCTAGGTGTATTTTCTCAAAATGTTGGGTATCGTAAGTGTCCTTTACCCAATTAATAATGTCATAATGGTTATGACACCCCAAATTGTAACACCAGGAGCAAAGGTAGTTCTATGTAAGCTTATCAACCGAACTATAGCACAATACCCAAACCCAAGTCAATAGAAAGTAAAACATTTAATCCTTAAGTTGAAAAACAGAACCTTGAAAAAAAAAACTTGTTAAACTAATCACAGGCATAAGATTCAACAGCATTACTCTGGAGCATGATAACCAAAGGTCCCCAAGACTCGAGTTGAATGAAGACGAGCAGCCATGTCCGGAGCCTGGTTTGAAAGGTTGAAATCTGCAATTTTGGCTTTGAAGTCCTCAAATAGGAGTACATTGCTTGATCTGACATCTCGGTGTATTATAGAAGGTGAAACTTTCTCATGTAAGTACTCCAGTCCCCTAGCTGCAAAAACAGCAATCCTCACACGCTGCATCCAGTCAAGCACAGGACCCGGCTGTGCACCTTGGACTCCCTTTCTTCCTACAATTACAATAAGATTTTCCAAAGCAAGTCAAGGAAAGTACATTTAAGATGGTAAAACTTAAATAACCACAGGTTGATCAACTTGCTCTCCTAACACCATACCATGCAAAATGTCATGTAAAGACCCCATGGTGGCAAACTCGTATGCCAACACACGGAGATTTCCTTCCACACAGTATCCAAGCAGCTCAACAATATTTTCATGCTTCAGTCTTGACACCATGGAAACCTGAAGTCAGGAAGATAAAAACGGTGTAACCAAAAGAAGAGAACAAGTAATAAAGAATCCAATCCTCTCTATTGATCTAACACCAAGAGTATGACTATAGTTAAAATTATGAATTAAATTATCATGCGAGTTTCTAGACATACCTGAGTCAAAAACTCAACATTAGACTCTGGCTCAGATGAAACGTCAAGTTTTTTTATAGCCACAGCCTTTCCATTGTTTAAGGTTGCATAATATACTCTTCCATATGATCCTTCACCAATCAATGACTTTGACCCAAAATTGTCAGTTTTTTCCTTAATTTCATCTAAAGACAATGCGGGAACTTCAATAGGTGGTGGCGCTTTTAGTACTTCAGGCTTGGCAGGAGTAGATGCCTTGGAGCCTTTTTGGTTTCCTGATAAGGACCAAATAATTAGTTTAAACGTGGGGGGGGAGAGAGAGAGAGAGAGAAAATACTGCATGAATGGTCTGTGCTGAACCCTGAAACAAACATATGAAATAGTGACTGCAAAAGATCCTAAAACATTTTCTCCTAGGATATTTCATAAAAGGATGCTGACACAGGGAGGGATCTCCATGGAGAGTAATATGATTCCAGAAACTGAACTTCCATAGCTTACGTCAAAATTCTAAGAAATGTAATTTATACAATTTGAGCTTTCCCAAAGTTTCCCAAAAAAAAGCCAGGGGATGTTCTCTATGGAGATTAATATGATTCCAGAAACTGAACTTCAATCTTTCCCTTGAAAGAATCTATGATAACTTAAACATTTTTAAATGGTATGGCTTAAGTCAAAATTCTAAGAAACATAGTTTTTTCCAATTTAAGCTTTCCAAAGTTTCCTAAATAAAAGCCAAGGTTAGGTTTGCAAACCCAACCTGGATAATTAGGATTGTCCAATGTGTATCAGGATTCAACGGGGCCAATCTATGTGTCCATCGGAAAGATTAGATTATACCAGATGATTGGATGGCCCAATATTCAATGTTGATCCCTGAATCCATGTTAAGACCCCATTGCAGGGAAGCATGAGAGAGAGAAAATTAGAACTTCACAAATTTCTTGTAGAAAATTTTCAAGCACAAGCTCATAGGAAAACCATTCCTCAAAGACTCAGCTCAATAATATAGATATTTTTTTTCTCTTCTCCTTATTAAGAGATCAATAATGTTATTTTAATGCAGCTCCTGGGAAACTAACGTGAAGGAGCAAATCAGCACTTATGCATGGAAATAACTAAATTCATTAAAACAAGAATGCAATAATATTCATAGTAAACATGTGTTTACTATAGCGACTCTAAAATTGAAGACCCCTCCTCATCATAAACTTTCAATAGTGGACAATATAGTAATCAAATAGACTTCTTTTTAACTAGATAAGCTATATTTATCATGTAAAGATTGTAAGAGTATACCAAGGGAGAGCTTAGCCACGCAACATAGATTGACCTTAGATATGTGCTTTAAAACGCTTAATTGTACAAGATGTGAGCCTATTTGCCCTAGGATAAGATGGTGGAACTTAAAGACATCAACTAATAAATTAGTATCACATGGAAGTGGGATTTAGATAATGACCCTAATATAATGTAGAACAAGATGGCTGATTTTATTCTAAATACAGATAAAGATGTTCTAGGTGAATTTAAAGGAAAACGAAACCCATTTAGGGAGAATTGGTGGCGGGGTGAGGAAGTTCAAACAGAAATTAAGGCTAAGAAATCTAGATTTTAAACTTGGCAAAGGACGAAAGAAGAAGAGGATTTCAAAAGGTATTAATCCAATAGAAACAAAGTCAAGAAAATAATGGGGAAAGCAAGAAGCTATGAAATATGAGGATCACTATAACAAGTTAGGCACAAAGGAAGGAGAACAAGGTACCAATAAACTAGCCAAACTGAGGGAAAGGAGAAATAGAGATTTTCAACCATATTAGATGTATTAAAAGTGAGCATGCTAATATGTTGAGGAGATTAAAGAGGCGGACTAATTATTTCTGTAGTTTACTATAATACTATATGAAAATAATGCAAGTAGCAGTATCTTAGAAGGGTATAGTAACCATCAAGACACTACAACTAATAGATATGCGGAAGATTAGGGCGGCTGAAGTAAAAGAAGCCTTTAAAAAGAAGAAATAGGTAAACTAGTAGGTCCAGATTGTATCCAAATAGAGGTTTGGAAGAGTCTAAGATTTTGTGAATTATTGTGGCAAACTAGGTTATTTAATAAGACTTTCAGCACAAGGAAAATGCCAGATGAATGGAGAAGAAGCATTGTGGTACTTCAAAAAGCTGTAATAATTGCAAAGGAATTAAACTCATAAGCCATTCTATGAAACTATGGGAGAAAGTAATTAAAGCTCACTTGAGACATGAAACTAATATTCTGGATAAACAATTTGATTTATGCTAGGGAGATCAACCACGGAAGTTATTTACTTACTTAGCAGACTAATGGAAAGACTTCGCACGTATAGGAAAGATCTACATATGGTCTTTATTGACTTAGAAAAATCCAATGATAGAGGTCCTAGAATGTTAAGTCAGCAAGTTCTAGAAAAGAAAAATGCATTGAGTAAATACATGGACATAATTAAAGATAAGTATCATGATATAGTGACTTGAGGGGACAAGATATTGAATTCTCAATAACTATTGGATTACATCAAGGTTCATCTCTTAGCCTATACTTTTTTGCACTAATCATGGATGAGTTGACTAGAGACATTCAGAATCGGATCCCTTGGTGTATACTTTTTGCAGATGTTGTTTTGGTGGATGAAACAAATGGTAGGATAAATGCAAAGTTGGATTTATGGGGATCAAATTGGAATCAGAAGGTTTTCAGTGGAACAAAAACTGAATATATGATGTGTAACTTTAGCAACAATAAGACCAAGAGTGGTGTGGTGAACATTAATGATAGGGAGCTACTGCAAAGTGAAAACTTTAGATACCTAGGTTCAATCATGAATAAAGGAGGAACAGAGTGATACTACTCAAATAATTATACTAAAGTGGATGAAATGGAGGGATGCATCTGAAGTATTGCATGATCGACATATCCCTTTAAATCCTAGAGAAAAGAATTTTACAGAACGGTTACACAACCAGCAATGTTGGTCACAGGTTCAAAACTTGGAAACAGCCTCTTCTGCAAAGCAGGGATAAGGCTGCATACACTTGCCCCTTCTAGACCCTGCAATAGTGGGAGCCTCATGAACTGTGTTGCTTTTTTCTTTGTTTTTTTACATGATCAGCAATGACGTATGGGGCTGAATGATGGGCAGTAATGAGAAAACGTGTAAACGTGTAAACGAATTTCATATGGCTGAAATTAGTATGTTGCAATGAATGAGTGGTAAAACTAGGAAAGATTAAAAATAAAAATAAAAAAAATGAAAAAGAATGAACAAATTAGAGCAAACCTAGGTGTTGCCCCTATTCATAATAAGTTGCAAGAAACTCGTTTGAGGTGTCATGGACATGTGCAACGGAGAATGCTCCAGTTCGAAGAAGTGATTTATTTCAAATTGAAGGAGCTAAAAGCGCTAGAGGTAGGCCTAAAATAACCATAGGTGAGAAAAGACATGTATAGCTTAGGACTGGAATCTTGTATGGCTTCAAATAGAAGTGGACTGGAGATGGAGGAATAGGATGGCGGAACCCATTTAGTTGGGTAAGGTTCAATAAATTCATAGTAATGGTTTTTCTAGACCAACATGTGTAGATGTTATCTGTTTGTCAGGCACGGTTTGAGCTCCCACTACTTATTCCTCTCCGGGAAAATTGATTTGAAAAACCCATTTACCAATTACCAGAAACCCTAAACGCCATGAAAGTATCTGGAGATCAAACTATCTGTGAATGATAACAGGAGAATGCACTGAGAGAGAGAGAGAGCCTGAGTTGCAGAGAAACTACCAGAATTGTGGAAAGACTATTGGACACAGAGAGAAGGAGAAATTGAAGGAGGAGGATCATAAAAGTTAAAAAAGACAGCTGCAATACTGAATATGAAGAGAACCTATCTAGATGAGCCAGCCTAGAAAAAATTTAGCCAGTGAGCATACAAAATAGACATCATTTGGCAATATGGTAACGAATAACGATAAAAGAACCTGCATGATAAGTTTGACTGAAAAAACAACAAACGATCAGATATATAAATCAGCATTTCTTAACAATCAGAACCTATTTGTAAAATGTTCTCTCTAACTGTCTTGCTTTAGAATTAAAATGAAATACTTCCACAATTTTGGTTCAATACCCCTGTGAAACATTTTCATTCAGTAAAACAAATGAAGAAATTAAAGTATGACAAAATTAAGGCCAATTCAATCCAGTTTTTAACTTTAACAGGACAAGTTAAATACTAAATCTGTTATAAATCCTGACACTCCAGCCAAATTCGAAAAACAAGCGTTTTGACTAAGACCATAGTACAAATTACTCCAGTTTCCATTAGAGAAGCAGTAATTCTCCTTATAAATATTTTAGATACAGTTTCCATAAGAGGATTAGTACTTCTCCTCCGTAATGCTTGACTGTTTAGAGATCCTTATCTTCCAAAATTAGCCCATAGGATCATGGAAGACGAGGGAAGCAGATTTGGGAGATGCTTCCAAGTAGGCCAAGGTTTTAATTATCATTCCGTATCCGCCGATACTAACTGATACGTATCCTTATCTTTCAATTTATGCTTCAAAACTGTATTTTGCATATACCCTAAGCATGTCCATATGTTTCTTGACCATCTTCATATGTCTAGCACATCTTGCATCTCTCTGATACAATACAATATGTCTCTTAAAATCTAACTCTCAATACAGTAACTAATACTGATACTTTAAACCAACTGTCATTGCTTGTGCATTTTAGTGGACTCGAGAAGCAGACATTCGAAAACCATGTTAAGTTGATGCAAATCTGGGGTTACACAACCTAACTCGGATCACTTATGGGCCAACTCAAACAATTAAAATCCAAATACAAGGAAGTGGTTGCAATTATGTAAATGATCTGACGTTTTTAAGAGAGTGGCAGTATCATAATTTCTATAAACCTCAAGTTAAAAGGAGCAAAGTAATCATAATGTATGGCCAAAGGGTAAACTAGGAATAAATTTAAAATAAGGCTATGAAGGAATAGGAAAAAAGGAAGGGTAATAATAAAAACACTTGATAAAGGGTATAAAGACATAAGAGACATCACCTACCTATGGCCTTCGATCCAGCACCAACAGGAGAGAAAGCTCAACTGGAGCTCTCAGATAAGGCCTTAATGGCCTGAAAAATTGCATCTAAGGTATCATGAAAGGATTTCCTTGAGTCTGCTTCTCTACCAACTACCAAGTCAAAAAACAGGCAAAGGGCTGTTTTGACAACCCTGTAACTACCTAAGGTGGAAAACAGAACCAGCAGGTTGCAGACCTGTAGTTCACAGCAGGGGTGACATCGAGGGCTTGCATTCTAGGCTTACGGTCATCTTTGAAGGGACTTTCTTTACTACAGATTTCAGGTAGAACAGTTAAAGGAAGGTTGGAGCAAAGGAAGAAGGATCGATGGGGAGGGGAGAGAAGGAAGAAGGGAGATTACTATAGAAGATAATCGAATTGAATTTACTTTTGTAAGGTCTTTCATTATTCTTTTCATAAATAAAATATTTTGGTAACAAGATAATTCCCAATGATAAATTTAAATAACTCCTACTGAACCAAAAAACCAATTGGTCCCAGTTCATCTCCATCTGGGTTCCCTGACAGGCTTGGGCCAGTCCAAAGAATTGTCTCTGCAGTCTGCATCAGCTTGGTTGCAGTAAAGCTATGATGGCAAAGGAACTGAAATTTTTGGTCTTCTATTCTAAATTCAATATGACTAGTAGCATACAATCAAATTGGTATTAGCATTTTTTTTTTTTGCAGAAAAGGCCAAAGTTGTTTCAGGGGATAACTTTTGGATTTACTTCTTTTTGTTAGAGGAAAGGTTACATCATCTGACCTAAGCAATTAGAGTACGCCACTCCCATATTTTTTGCATTCTTCTATGAGGATTATATTTCCTTCTAAGAAGTTTCTTTACATTAAAAAAATATATATATATATATATATATGTATAATATTTTCTGAAGCTATTAGGGTATAAAGTCATTGTTGACAGCTGATACTAGATCCCACCCGTCATGTGGTTTAAATTGCAAGTTTGCAACAGATCCATTCTCCAATATTAATCCAAGTAAAGTACTCAACTTCAACCTAGACATTCTCACGCACAAAAATCTTATGTGCGCACAATGTATCAAAGCCTGCTTCACTAGTATTAGCCTTAACATGCCAATACCTCATTAGTCGAGGTCATTTGTGGCTTCAGTAACATCTAGACCGCTACTCCTCTACCTGCATGAAAATTCCCTACAATGAATTTATTAACCTACCCAATTATGCTAAGCACAAAGAATTCCTCTACGGCTACATTTTCCAAAAGTTTGCTTTTCTAATGATGACAATTGAACTCAAATGATCCATCATAAATGTCACCAATATAGGTTGATGTCTTACTGAGCATCACAGTAGCAGCGCCATAGGGCGCTAAAGAGCTCCTCATGTTTAATGTTTGGTTGAATAATAGATCATGCGTAATAAGCACATGTTTTGAGGTGATTCAAGGATCCAAAATGAAAGATCAACTTTGTGTTAGCGAAGTTTTAAGCATACAGATTCGAGACCTGAATGGAAGCCTATTGCGTCAACGACCGGCGTGAAAGCTCTAATCTAATAGGGGTGCAAAGCCCCCAGCAGAGCAGCATTTAGCCATGCTCGGGCATTTGGCTTCAAATTTTACTTGACAAAAGAAACAGTAAGATAAAAGCTCTCTCAGTTTGCAAAAGAACCAGAGCAATATTTCAAGCCACTAGATCATGTCATTTTAAACATTAATTTGTTTCCTATAATATTTCACTTTAAAAAGAACAGTATCCCCCATCTATGCCAACCCAGGTTTTAGGAAACATGTTCTTCCAGCTTGAAAGTTACGACAGAAAAGTAAGTAGCCAATTATCTGTTAATTGGCCACACAGACCAAACCACATGCTCGTAATAAACCTTGGCAATCTTTGACATCGAAAGTTTCTCATGTGTATTCCATGGACCTATTTAGCACACATAGAAGAGCTTGAAGAAAGCTAAAAGTACTTCCATGCTGTATCATTCCATACACAAATCCCCCCCCCCTTGGTGATTGCTGCATTGAAATTGGATCAAAACAAAAACACTGCGATTCTTATTTTCATTTTTTGAACTTTTGGCCATGGACCAGTAACTTACCATCAGCATAGGTCTCTGGCCTTTTGAGGAATTCGTTTTCACATGTCTGGTAAGACTCCTCTACTTGACAAGTGCAACAGAGCCACCGACGCATCTTTCCTTTCTGCCTTAAATCGATATCTTGATTCGCTGGTAATGCAAAGAAACCAGGAGAAGATGCATGTGCCTGTGAACCCACAATCAAGTTGTTAGCTTACCTTGTAATGGTGGTGCGCATCATTAATTTCACAAACAATTTTCTACATTTTAAATCATAGCTTCAGTTGACAATAGAATATACTAAACAAAGGATTAAAATCTATTTAATTATTGGGAAAAGGCTGGGCATGCCGCCCACATGCTGCACGCTAGCAGGTGCTGTGTCTCTCTCTTTCCCCCTTTGAAATGACCCCCTGCCCTCCTGTATGATGCCCATCCCTCGTCACCATTGGTTCCGCCTGTTAGCGTGCGGCATGCTGGCATGCCTATCACTTTCCTTTAATATAATCGCATTTTACATAAATTGCAAACTGAATAACTGACAATGAAATTAACATGTCAAAAGCTTCTAATCAAGGTTCTCCTTTTGGAAAGAAGAGTTGAAACCAGTTGAAGAATCAATTTAATAAACGGCACATTGATCACAGAAGAGAGGTAAAAATTAATCAATCAAAGCATTTTAATTCTTAATGGTTCTAAACATCTAGCAAATATGGTAACAGACAAAGAATCAATAAACGCATGAAATTAACTAATGCTCACTAGCAAGCTGCTCCGCTGGACTACATGCTCCATTAGAGAACACAATTGGCACAGCAACAATGACAGGAAAATAATTCTCTACAGGGAAATAATGTCAAAGCAACAATTTGCCAATTCTTACAAAAACAATTGTCAAATGACCTTTACCCTCGGATGAGAACTAATGAACCCAGAAAAACCAAAATTAAAACGCTACTGCCGTCTTAATAGAATAATCAAACGTCTGCTTCCTAATGGTTTGATCACAAAATGAAGAATCAACGATGGATTTCAAATGCCCAATGCAGGTCGATGGAAAAGAACCAACTAAATTCAGAATACAATAAAAGAAGAAGAAAAAAAGAGCTGGAAATTTTTAGGACCCTTAATTTGCAAGGAAGGAACAGATCCCTGATCACTTGAAACTTTTCTTTTTCAATTCAAAATCGCACCCAATTCAAGACGATCCAGGAAGAATCAACCAAAAACAAAAAGAACCCTATACCGATACAGAACCGAGAAATCAAACAAACAAACAAAAAAAATTAGAGATAAAAAGATTGATCAAAGGGGAAAAAAAGATAAATATTATAGAAGAAATAAGACGAAATGGGAGAGGGAGAGGGGAAAAAAAAGCTTACCTGGTTTCTGGCGTGCTTTTTCTGTTGAGAGACGTGTCTGGGAATCGAAAAATAGGGGGTGAAACAGGTAATTAAAGAGGGGTTTCTGGGGAAGGAAAGCCAGAAAGGAAACGAGAGGAAGGTGGGTGGAACCGTAGTGGAATTGGAAAGCTTCTCTCTCTCTCTCTCTCTCTAGCTATTGTGTTCTTTACCCGTTTGGCCTTTAGGAACAATTTGTTCACTGCTGAATAGGTCCCACTGCCATTGCCTATTTAAATGCCAACGTGATCAGATGATCGATCTCTCCTTTTTTATTTTCTTTCTTATGTAAAATTTATTTTGGAAAAAAAAAAACCCTACTCTGAGGGTGTCAAAATGGAACCGAAATCGAACCGACCGTTTATAATCCAATCGAATTGCTCCGTAAAAGAAATGATTCAATTCTGGTTTTGTAGATGATTTTATTGATTTGATGATAAATATGTGATGATAAATAGCAAAAAACACTTCAAGTCTTAATGAGCTTGGAAAAAACACTATTGAATTTTCAAGATTGAATATTAAAAAAATCCCACTTGAGTCTTGATGATACTATTATACTAGGGTTTTTCCCCTTTTTTGGTTTTAAGATAATTCGGTTCGATTTCAATCCGAACCGATGGTTTTTACACCTGAAACCAAAACCGAACTAAACCGAAAAGCATACTCACATACTCAAATCGAATTTGAACCGAATTAATTCAATTTAGTACGGCTCAATTAATTCGGCTCAATATCAATTTCGGTATTCAGTTTCGATTCCCAATTGACACCCTTAAATGTAAACTACTTAAAATTCATATCATGCCATTTTTATTTTACTTTCTAAACAAAAGACTCTGTTTGGTTGCAAAAAAAATAGGAAATGGAAGTGATTTTTTACCTTTTGAGTCATTTGATTGCAAGGAAAATGAAATAAAATTAATTTACCAAAGTTGTTTGGTTAGATGTAATGTTGATTTAAGATCAAAAAAAAAAAAAAAAAAAGGATCAATGTAAATTTTTTAAAAATTGTAATCCAACCCACTTTTGCTAACTTGTAACCAAATCCAGTCCATTCCCATTGCTCTGATCCACTTATTGACGCTCTTTCTTGATAATTTATTTCAAAAATTATTCTACGAAGTGTGAAATGAGACCAATTCTTATATGTTGCCGACCAAATATTGGAGATTCATAAAGCCCAAATATTAAAGAACAGTCTTTGGTAATCAACAACCTATACCAAGCGGAGGTAAAGCTGCGTACTTTTGACCCTCTCCAACAATGCTTCCTCATATGGCTTCCAACAAAGCTTCCTCTGTCACTAGTTCATTTTTAGTAATTGGAAATGGTCTATTAGTGCTTATTCTCGAAAACAAATCTTAAGCAAGGCCTCCAACTATCTTGATGATGCAGTCACCAAATTTTTTAGGTGGGCAATCTTTGAAAAAGAATAAAAACACACCAATTTTCAAATCACCATCAGTACCACAATCAAATACATAAGTTCCAAGAGACAAGAGCTCGAGGATATCATTTTCAATAGACCAACTCTCCAACCATTAACCTCAAACAAATTCTTTTCAAAGTCAAAATTAGTTTTACCTGAAAACTTCAAAATAGAAGGCTATACTTGTATTATAAATATAGTAAACTACTTAATGCATAGGCCCACTAGTTGAAACAATAACGGTTCAGATATGTCACACACTAAATCCCTAGAACTGCTGTTCAATAAGAACCCATAAAATGAAACAAAAATTGTACTGTTTCCTACAAAAAAAAATCAAAAGTAATGACATTCATTGGCATTTGATCAATGCATTCAGGGGCTCACAAAACACCACAACAAATATAAAGATTCAGAATACAAAAAGAATGGATCATTTTGAGTAATAGTTCATTCAGTTGTAGTATTTGCATGAGATCAAGTAAGCATATGCTAAAACCACATATGAGTAGAAAATAGGAAATGCATATACACCGACCCTACAATTATGTCACTTTTTTAATAAAATAATACTATTTAGATGATTTAACTATATCACAGAGTTACACCACTGATTTTCATCCACACACATTAATTCAGTCCATACATTCCTCACAAAGTTTTATAGCTGGCGCATAGAATTCTAGCCTTTAGAGATATAAATTCTTCACAAATTGATCATGTCTGGTGTATTAGGTTCAAGCATGGCTACTCATATATGACAAAGCAATAGGGATATGACATCAGAGAAACATCAAAACTATATGTAATCGAGATACACAATGAAACAGAAACTAAGCCAAAACATAGCAGAGCAAACAAGTAGTCCAGATAAAGAAACCACAAAAATGAAGGAATAAAAAATAAGACAGAACAAACTAGATATAGGACATCATAACCATATTTCCATGGTTCAAAAGAAGAGCCCTAACTAAACACATCTCTCATTCATATCAAAGACAAGAAGCACAGAGAAGTAAAGACAAGCCAATATATGGAAGCCAAAAACAGTAGTGAGAAAAGAAAACAAGAAGAAAAATAGGAACTAATAGTATGTGATGCCAAAGAAAAATGGACAGAAACAACGAAGATTAGATTTGGCATCTTGGGGGACTATGATTTCTGCATTTGTTTAAAGGGAGGCCATAGATGCATTTGTGCAAGGAGGCCATAGCTATGAAGATCTATTAATTCTCAACCACCTGAGGGCAGCTGGTAATAAACCTAATGCATTTATTTTGTATAGAGCTTCAAACAGTTGTTCCAATATTGCTGCTTACCATCAAGCCATATGCATTCATGTGCTAGTAGTAAAAACATGATTTGAGAAGCGTATGTGTGTTTCAAGTGCAGTTATAGATGCTTTGCAAAATATGGAGGCATTGAAAGATCAGGTTGGCTTTTGAACGGCCATCTAGATATGATTAGGTGGTCTATCTGAATACAATGATCTGACTTACATATATCATGGACTAGTAGTTGAAGCATTTGAAATTTTTGAGAAGATCAGCCATGCAACTTTAGTGTTAGCTATTTCAATTGCGGTCTACTTTAGATTGTTGAAGAAGGTTGTCAGTTATTTGATTTGATAAGCTCAGAAAATGGAATGTACCATTCTGCCTAGAATTTTGATTGTCTGATCGATCTGTTTTCATGAAATGGGTTGAACTTGAAAACGCTGAATTTTGTGAAATGGGGTTATACTTGGAAAGTGTAAACATGTTATTGAACTCATACTCTTTGCTCCTTGGGCTGCTGTATGGAGGACCTTGCTATGTGGTTGTATGATTCATGGTAACATAGAGTTGGGAGAATTGGCTTCCCAGCAGTTACTTCAGTTGGCTCTGAAAATGATGCAGGCTATGTATCGTTGTCAAAAAGGTCTATTCTGAAGAGGGTAGCTGGGAAGATGAGTCAAATGGAAGAAAAAGTAATTCAAAAAGATCCAAGATATGGGTGTACAGAAATATAGGTAGAAGTTCAGGATGACGTAATTTACGCTTGGATTTTGTAGACTTATGGATCAATAATTCAGGAGTCCGACAGATGCTATCTAAATTCTCCTTCAACATTATTGAAGATTGAAACAGAGATTTTCATCAAATTATGAGGTCATGGGCAGAAGGATTCATGAATCAATTATTGGAAGCTTAGATACATTCGCAAGGAATCACAGTGAGGCATTAGATCATCTTTGATCTCAACAACATACAGGTCATGGCCTGGTAGAGCTGGTTGGTGTCACTGTTGTAATGAATTTGAGACGATGAAGCTACCAATGTAAAATTGTTTATTTTCATGTCTTCTTGGTGTAAATATCACCCCCCCCCCAACCCCTCTTTTGAGGTAGTATTGAGTTCTAGTTTTCTCAAGCCTTGAACTGCTTTTGTCCAATGAGAGCTGCATCTGATATATTCTTGATTTCTTGTGGTTTGATACATATATATATATATATATATATATAAATGTGTTGAAATGGATACCAAGGAAAGGAAATTTTCTCAGGTTGCACAAACCTATCTCCTGCACTGTGACTTTGCATCAAGCATTATACTTTTCTCCATTGAAAAAAAAAAAGAAAAAAAACAGAGTACCATACAGTCTCTCCTACTCTGACCCACGTGAGTTTCAAGCAGGGATTGTAACATGGTGTCAACTTAAGTTTGTAGATTAATTTCAGAAAAAAGTAACTATGTCCACTAATTTCTATAGAGAGGTACATATACCTGATAGCAATGGGATTCAAGAATCTAGACAACTATAGGTGATCCTATTGTCCATTCCAACACCACCTGGAGTCCAACTGACTTGGTGGAAAGTGCTAAAGTAGTTGATCCGGCTTAGTTTACCAGTAAATTAGATATTCCCAGTGAGAGATGTGTTGCGTACTTAGTGTCATGACAATGAGGAAACAATGCACCATCTATTCTTTAAATGTATTGTGTACATTGTGTCTGCAGGTGAAATGAACTGAAATCTACTTGGCTCCTAATTTTGACATGAGCAACTGGTGGTTGTCACTAACTTCTAAAAGATCAGAGGACTCCTTAAAGAGGCTGGTGGCTCAAGTCTAGTGAAAGAATACAGACCTCAAGGGCCTGACAGGGCATCCCAATCTAGAACACAGTGGCCACAGCAACCACTAACATCTAACAAGATAATCAAAAGACCGGCTATGCAAAATACAGATAAAAACCTATAAAACCAAAAGAAAGCAAGGAAAACATCAAAATGCAAAAAGATCTAGGTTTGTTTTTTTCAATTACTATTAATGATGAGCTCAGAGTCATGCTTAAACAAAGGATTTGGGTTATTCCATTGAGGTATCCAAGGTTCCTTCCATATATCTATGGAAGCCCACTTCCTACCTTCCAACAAACCATGCATCTTAGAATTGAAAAAATACTAGAGATGCTTTTCCAAACCCAAGAGCCATTTTTTTGGTTTAAAAGTATGATAGATATGACCAGTATTAAGGAAATATTTAGATTTTTAGAATTCTCCCCAAAAGAGCATTAGGATTGTTTAAAAGTCTCCAAAAGAACTAAATAAGTAAAGATTGATTATGAATATGCCTGAGCCTCAGAAATTAAAGAAACTTTCTTACCATCTTTGGATTCCACCCCCCCCCCTCCACATTGATCTCTTCTTGTTTCCTGCCGATATAGTAGATCATATTCTTAAGATTCCATTAGCAAATGAGTCAGATGGTGAAAATTTATTTTATTTTATTTTTTCCATTGAATTGGAATGGGAATTTAATTTTTTTTTTTCAATTGAATTGGAATGGGAATTTAACAACCAAATTTGCAGTAAAATATTCAAGTGGTATAAAACATCAAATGATACTATCTCACTAATAAAAACATTATTTTGTGTCTTGCTAGGGAAACTAAGATCCATCCAAAAGTTCATCTGTTTACCCAGAAATTGCTGAATGGAGGTATTGCTACTAAGGGAAATTTGAAGCATTCTATGGATATTGTTGAGTCTTGTGGGTTTTGTGCAGCAGCGAAGGAAACCGATTGCACATTTTTTTTTCTTCTCCTTTTTTTCTAAGAGGATTTGGCAGCAGGTTTATTAGGATTAAGAATGGAATTCCTCCAAAGGTGATGGTATTTGTATGTGATGGCAATTTTTATTATGGACACAAATAGAGCTGGCAGGGCATCAGTTATGTTTTGCAATAAAATTATTATTGCTACTTGTACGGATTTCAAATATGCAAGGAATGCTCAAAAGCCAAGGCACGAGGAATACCCATGAGACTGCAAAAAGCAAAGGCAATATGAAACAACAATATTGTGATTTGGACTGATTGTGAGGAGCTAGTTACTTATTTTCTTTCTGTAAAGTAAATAAACTTCTATTCACGAAAACGACCAAAGCTCGTAGTTGAAGGAATACAAGATTCCGTCAACCACATCATGTTTGAAACAGACATGACCCTCCAAACTAAGGAATCAGCTACACAATTGATTTCCCTATATACAAAATGGAAAATACATTCCAGAAAAAAAATATATATATATATGGGAAAAATTGTCCACCATAGGCTGAACACTCAATGGCATGGATGTATTCCCTCCCCTGATGACTCAAAGTTCTTGTCAGTGGCATGGGAAGTTTTTATCATTTTACTGGACATTAAATCAGTTATGAAGTCCTTTCTTAATGCATGTGTTGTCACTAAGGATTGATCTTCTACTGATCCAGCTCATAGGTTAGTTGTGATAGATAGAAGTAACAAAACTAAATCTGATGTATCCTCTTTATTCTCTTAGTGTATTCTCTATTTTTCATTAAAATATATATATATATATATATTGTTAACTAAAACATATGATAATATCTCCATGGCTCCTTCAAAATGGTTCACAGCTAGTTTATCACAATATATGAAAACATGGATCAGTATTGAAAAATGTAAGCTATAAGCCCAACTTCAAAACTATAAGTTCAGCATGAGTGCCCCAACCCCCCCCCCCCAAAAAAAAAAATGAGACCTCAATACACACCCACCATTGCACCATTAAAGCCTAAAAACTCCTCTTAAGTACCCTCAATGATAGTCGTGATGAAGTGCATAGTGAGTCCTTAACCAACACAAACCATACATCATGAATGAAAGTAGCTACTTACGTAAAAAAACACATGGTCCATCAGAGAGACAGTTATACACAAATCAGATGCAGCAGGAGTATTCAGATCATCAGATTGGTTCTAGTTTCATGTGGGATATTTCAAATAAATACTTCACCCACTTGGATAATCTTAAATAGAACTCTGACCCCATTTTTGGTCAGATCATCAAATCGAAATACTCATCTTCTGAGTCCTGACTCTCTCAAAACCCATCCCAACAGAGAGAGAGAGAGAGACATCTCATAGTGCATTTGCTACTACTGAAAGGGTCACATTGTGGTCAGAAATCAGAACCATGCAAGGAACACATCCCAGGAATGTTTTGGCATAAATACTCATGGACAGTTAAATTTATAAAAAGTGCTACACACATCTTCAACAGCTCAATTCTTTTTACCCCTAAATCAGTACCCAACAAGATTAAATTGGGAATTGGGAGTTACAAAGATTGAATGGATATCCAGAATGCTGCAAGTCCAGCTCCAATGGGGAATGCTGCGTCCTTGTGAATCTTCTCAACATTGGACCCATCATTCTTGAATTTTCTTCAAAAAAAAAAAAAAAAAAGCCACAACAGAAGAGGCCTGATGTAGACAAAGCTGCTCTTCAACCGTATGAATTTTATGATCCCCTACGGAATCCACTGTCACATTATAGTGCATATATAACCCCAGCCGCCAGTTTATCGGCATGAATTCCCCCATATCCAAACCAACAGTTCACAGAAAGCCATTTAGAATATGTCTAGAATTTATCAAGCATTACAGCACACAGCAAGCTATTCAGACATTTTACAGAAACTTGAAAGAAGAAAAGCATAGATCATATTCATTAAGCATTCCTTACAAAATAGTCCAAAAAGGATAAAGCATACTTGAAACACAGAACATAAGTTGTTTTAGGAGAGTAGGAGAGAAGAGAAAGGAACCTAACAAAAGAAGGAAAACCAAAAACCAAAAACCAAAAAGGCATAAATTTCTTTCATTCTTTCATTTTCACAGATGAGAAGCTTCTCGGACCAGCTTGAGTTGTTGCCAGGTTAACTCCACACGCTTGAATAAAAGTTCTGCTTCTTCCTTCCCTAAATCTTTCCATTTCTGGTCGAACTCTTTCAACTTTGAGTCACCTATCTTGCAAAACCCTTCTTCAAGCGACTTGTTCCACCTTGGCTGAATGTGTAGAGGCTGGAATGACCAGTACATAGACCAATCGATTGGCTGAATGTGAAGAGGCCGGAATGACCCGACCAAATGCGGGTACAAAGACCAATCGATTTCCTTGGTCGAAGGAGAAGCTAAATTACCCCATAATTTCTTGGACAATCTGAAAACCTTAGTATCATGATGTTTTGAAAAACTGGGGTCGACGCCCTCCTTTGCCCTACTTGCATTGTTAATAAATTTCTTCCTTAATCGTCTGATTTTATCAGCCAACTGACTCTTTGCGACATCAAAATTGAAAGCTTCCTTAATAAACTCGTGAAATTTACTCATATCAACATCAGAACCATTCGTAGAATGGTAATTCAACATACCTTTCAAAATGGTAAGTTCATCCTCATCCGACCATATCCTTTCAAACAGCTTCTTCTTCTCAGGTTTCTTCTCAGCACCATCCGCAACTTTCTTCTTCTTTCTCTTGGAACCCTTGAGATCACTCTTCCGATGCTTGTGAACAGTTTTCTTCACAGAAGTTGTAGCTCCTTCCTCATCATCATCCTCCTCACCTTCTTCATTTGCATCCTCCTCATCTGCTTGATCTGCTTGATTTGCTTCAATACTCTGACCATTTTCTTCTTCTTCTTCTGTTTTTTCATACTCAACTTCCTCCTCCTCCTCCGAAGATGAAACAGGACGGTGTTTCCGGGCAGACCTGGTTTTCTTCATCCTCTATTTTACTGTTCTGTAACTTTTTTTGGTTGAACTGTTTAAGTTCTGCAACTCACTCTCTAGCTATAAACCACTGCAGTTCTCTTTACTGTTCTCTGACATTAAATAATCACTTACAAGAGACAAATTAGGTATTTTATTATTTTTTATTAAAATGTCATTAGAAAACCAAAATCTCTAACTAAACTTTTTAAGAAATAATTAAAACGTTATTTAGCAAAACAAACTTTCCTACAATCTCTTCCTTCTCCAACAAGTTTTCATCAAATAATGACATGTGGCATGTCTCATATTTTATTTTATTTTTCTTTTCCTTCTCTCTGATTTATAAGAAGCAAAATCTCTTCTTAAAAAAAAGAGATTTTTATTGGCATGTGTCATATTTTATTATATTTTCCTTTTTATTCCCTCTGATTTATAGGAATAACCTCTTTCTAAAAACAAGAAGAGATTTCTATTCTTACAAACCAACAAAGTGGAATTTTGAAAACCTAGACATTGAACACTAGGGGAAAAAAAAGGAAGAAGACTAAACGACAGAAGTGTCTAACTCAGTCTTATTTTAAAAGTAAAATTGGCATTAGTTAAAAGTCAAATCTAACTCAGTCTGGGGTGATTGAAAAGGATGTTTAGAAACTTGGTACGATCTTTTAATTATTCATTATCCCAAGGTTTCAATAATCTAGAATTGGCAGACCTCGATTCCTGTAGATTCAAACCAATTTTCAATTGATTCTAACTAGTTTGAATTAATTTGAATAGGGTAGATATCATGGTTTAAAGTATCGATTTGGGATTGATCATATCGGATCGGTATCAATTTAAACTAATTTCTAATTTAATAATGATCTGAATCGATTATTTAGATCATTTCAGAGGTAAAATATAAAAAAAATAATACTTTTATAACAATCAGGTGTAAAATAGATCGCTATCTACTGATCGTGATTGATATTGGATTAGTATTGATAAAAACTGATACCGATATCGATACCGATACCTATACTACTACGGCACTATCCACGGTCTTCTGACGCACGTAACGACAGAAAACTTACCGGATAAAAACTTTTTAAAATTTTTTCATCATTAAGACAAGACCTTACCTGGAGAAAAATGAAATGGGTTCGATAGGGGGGAGAGAGGTAAGAGGGATGTGGGACCCACGTATGTGAGAACCCATTTCACTTTTCTCTTTTCTCCAGGCAAGTCCATTTCACATAAGTGAACAGAAAGAGATGATCTTACATTCTTACCATTTCTACTGTTCTCACATATGTGAACCCCATTTCGCTACCTTTTTTCTGAGATCTAAGGAAACAAAAGAGTTGAAGAGAACAGGAAGAGATGATCCTACCATTTCACGGACACAGGCGGTGCGGAGGTCGGCAATGGTGGCGGGGGAGAAGACGGAGAATGGGCCATGCCAGACGATATGTGGCGTAACCCCGCGCCATAGAGAGGGAGAAGGAGATGAAGAGGCAAGGAGGGAGAGGGGGGCCTGTGAGCGTTCACCGTGACGGTGAGTAACCCGTTAATACATTAAAATAATGAATGGATAGGATTTATTTAAAGATAGATCAACGATTGATATTTACTGTGGTGTTTATACCTTTCAAGCGCTTAAGCACTACTACCACTCAACCTTTCTACAAATGTGAGATTTCCAACAAAGTGAAATTTTAAAAACCTGAACTTGGAGTCTTGGACCCTAATGAAATGAAAAACAGAAGGGTAAAGGACAAAATTCAAATTGCAATTAATGTATAAGTCAGCTTTAAGTCTTATTTCAGAAGTTTTTTTTTTTTGGTAAAAGTATTTCAAAAGTAAGATTGTGACTAAGAGTCAACCCAACTCGGACTCGGTCTTATTTCAATTAAATTGGGTGATTCTATTTCTCCACTTAGTTTTATTTAAAGTTGATTTCATTCTTAATGTGAAGAATTATATATGTTACGAATATTATTGCTGCCCCAATTTCTTGTTCGTGTTGCTACTATACACAAGCTTGGATTTGTATTACTATTATTTGTTATATAAAAAAAAACTATTACTATTATTTGATGAATATTTGGAAAATGAGGTTTTTCTTCAAATAAAGTGAAAGAAAATATTTTATTTACCATATATTATATAATGCTTGGGTATACTACAGACTTTATTGGAGAAATATATGTTGGTCTTCTATTTAAATTATATCTATTATTAAAAAATATATATATATTCTAAAATTCTTCGTTCACTTTTCCTTGCGGGGAGGTTCTGCACACCACCACAGTGTACAGTATCAAACTTTGGAGAAAGGGTATTATTGGAAAATAATAAAATAGGAAGGCTTTTTTACAGGGGTGCTACAGTAATTTAAGTATTCAAAGGAGTGCCTGCTTGCAATTTTAAATTTGAATATTCAGTCTTGATCGATTGATTGATTGGCCTCTGTTGTTGAACAGTAGCATACCAATGTGATAGTACCATGGTGCCAGGGGCAGTGAAATAAAAATCGTCTGTTTTTCCCTATCCCTGTTTTGCTGTGTTTTGCTAGCTGCAGAACACGACACGTGTCCTTCTTTAAATCTGCGGTTGAGATTGTTTTGATTGGTCTGTTGTTACTAAATCCGGTTTAGATCAATGGATGATGGAACAACAGACGATTAGCACAACAGACGATTTTTATCCCTTTCATTTTATCCCAGTGAAAGCCAGACCATGCGTCTCGTTTCTGTGCCCACGCTTTGCCCTTGTAGGCTTTAGAACCTTAGTCCCTTTCCTGTCCTACTTTCTTCAGAATTAGAGGACTCCGGCCAATATATTTCAAAATAATAATAATAATAATAATAATAATAATAATAATAATATTATTATTATTATTATTATTATTATTATATATGATAAGCATAAGGTCAAGAAGTCGCTGGTTGGTAACATCAGCTCATTCCATCATAAGACCAATGAATGCACGTGTAGAGGCATCAACAAAAATGAATTTTTTATTCTGTTAGGGGTGGGGTAATAATTTATGTGCTATTATGTTTAGATGAGAGGGCAACACGATCAAGTAATGCACCCCAATCACTGGCAACATGTATCTTCTTGAAATTCGATATAGGAATGGTGAAATGACTGCTCTGCCCCATCCTGCTATGAGATACTCTCATACTCCTTCCTAAGTTCAGTATGATTGCATAATTGGTAGGAATCCCAATAATTTTTCCTATACTTCAAATTGGTAAAATGTCTTTGAGCATAAGGTATTAGTGCACATAATAGACTATAGTATTTATCCTTCAACTGTATTGGGTTGGATCGGACAATTTGCCCCTCTAAACCCATTTCTGAGCAACTTGCATATAATGCCTTCTCGAACTATTATATTATTATTTTTTTATAATGATTATATTAATCTTTTTTAAAGAGAGATATGATGTTTAAAGCAATAAGTGTGAGAGGAGTAGGCTACATCTTGCTTAGAGAATCTTCTTCCAAAAAATAATAGATGAACGATCTTTCTCTACAACACTGCATTGGTGCGGTGAAGAACCTGAGACCGTGTGCCTAATCCACACAATCCCCAGTTCACCTTAATCATCTGGGCAAACCACGAGTGAGTATAGAATAAATAAGAAAACACACACCCACTCACACAATGAGTACGACAGGGTTCGATCCCACGACTTCCTCCCCTGGGTGCTGGCTCTACAAGCTGCAGCTACCACCACTAGGCTATCCTAATGTTCATAGAGAATGATCGTTCATCTACGATTTAAGTGGAGATTACGGCGGTGGGTTACTATACTAGTCTCCTCGAGAATTAATCGAGATGCGCGTAAACTAGTTGGACACCTTAATTAAAAAAAAATAAAATAAAATAAGAAGAAGAAGATATGTGTGAATGAAAGCATCAAACACACATCCGAAGGTGCTCTCAACCGTTGAGATTCTCCCTACACCAATACAGTGTAACGAAGGATTTTTATACATAATAGACTGATCACTCAGTAATAGTGTCAAAGCTTGAACCAATCTATTAATACTCCTGACCAAATCGACTAAGTTAATTATGGGTCCTTTGCCAATCATAACCCACTTTTTCAACCTTTCAGATAAGAAGGAAAAATAGATAACAGCTGCAAGGTCTAATTGTTAGACCAATTTTTTGCACCATTTTCTTGCAGCCCATTGGGTAGCTGTCTAGATTGACCTTTTATACTCCGTTAATAATCCATTTATAGCTTAAGCAATTCATTTATGGCATATCTACAGTTTGATTATAGGACACTGGGTACCTGTCTTGAATGACTGATTGATTGATTGGCCGCTGTTGTGAACAGTAACCACTAGCCATAGGCCCATCACAAATAAAAACTTTTTCAAAACGTCTTCATCATTATGACAAGCTTTGCCTTTTGAGTTTGGGTTTGCGTGGAGGACGGTAAAAAGGGGTTGGCAGGGGAAAGAGAGGGTGGGATGTGGGATGTGGGATGTGGGATGTGGGATGTGGGACCCACCTGGGTAGGGAACGCATCCAAACAAGAAACGATTAAAATATAATTAAGCAAAATTAACTTGCCAACATCTCTCCATCTCCAACGCGGTTTCATCAGATCACGCCATGTGTCATATTTTTTCTCTTTCCTCTTTCCTCTTTCCTCTTTCCTCTTTCCTCAACAATGTTTTATAAGAATCAAAATCTCTTTCTACTAAAAAGATCATGGTTTTAAGAATCCGATTGGATTGATAAGGATTATCTAGATCAGTTCCTTATTAGTAAAGGTCGGGACCAATTTGATAGCACTGATTTCAAATATCGGTCGTATCGATTGTATCGGATTGATATTGATTGAGATCGATCTTCGTTTGATATTGATTCAAATCAATTATCCGTATCGTTTTGTGGATAAAATAGTAACTAAATAATATTTTTTATAAAAATCAAGAGTAAAATAGATCAATACCCATTGATCTGATCTAGATCGATATTTACAGAGACCGATAGCACCCCACAATCTCCTGACACTCTCTCTCTCTCTCTAACTATTTGATCAATTAAGTAGTTAATTATACACTGTAGGAATTGACATGGACAAGTTTTCAAGTCAATTAGTTCAATTGGTTTTCAATTCATATTCAGGATCATGGTAATTGGGCTTAAGGGTGTCAATTCCAATGTTGACACAATCACCCAAACCATGCACGATCTTTTAAAGCCGGCCCATTTAATCAATGTATCGGGCTTGAGCCCAGGCCTTTTACTAACTGGGCTTTCACAGTGCAAGGGTGTGAACCAACGCTCACCCAACCAAGCTCGACTTCCGTACCTTGACTAAGCCCGACCCTTGACCTATGGGAAGTTCCTAATCTACCCAGAAGCCCAAACCATTTACACTAACCTACCCGAACGAGCAAATGATTATGAGCCTGTTTAGAGCCCAATCAATGCCCGTTTAGAGTTAAACCCGATTAAGGCTTGATTAAATCCCGTTGTTGGCAGCCCGAGTTTAAAAAATACTAAATCGGCATCTGGATCATGTTCTAAATATCGAAATGGAACGGTCAATATTGGTCAAATTGGAATGATATCGGTTTTAACTGATCCTTGATCCTAAATTTTTCAATCCCAATCCACATCTACGGTCCAAAGATAAAATCATAATAAAAATTAATTTAAAAATAAAATAAGTGTAGATCTACTCCATTAAGATCTGATCCAAGCTAATCCAGATTGATATCAAAACAGTATTATCATTGACCGATCCCATGACCATTCTCAGATTATAGATAGCCTTGTTCTGAATCGGCCTCGGCCAATTCTGATCCATATCAGAATAGGAAATGAAATCAGAATTAGAATCGGCCTAGATCGACTCGGATGAGCCAAATCGGGATTGTGCAATATCAGTAAGAGAGAAGTGTTGGAGGACTTACCCATTAGCAATCTTTCATGCACTCCACAATCTCGGCTAGTTCAAGGAGGCCACATTCACTGGAAGCATATATAATATTTGGAGAAGATGATAATGGCATTTCTGTGAAGGTTTTGCTGTGTCCCACTTATTTGAATCTGCAATATGGTGAGGTTTCTAATAAAGTGGAATTTTAAAAACCTGAACTTGGACTCTAGTGAGAGAAAGAAGAAGAAGAAGAAAGGAGACAAGTCAAATTGGGATGAATCCAGAAGTCAATTTTAAGTAAGAGTTAACCCTACTCAGTCTTATTTTAATTAAATGGGGTGATTCTATTTCTTTGTTTTATTTAAAGTTGATTTCATTCTTAATGTGAAGAATTATACATCTTATTGCTGCCCCATTTTCCTGTGGGTGCAACTACTATACACAAGCTTTAATTTGTGTTACTATTAGTTATTATCAAATTTTTTTTAAAAAAATATTACTATTATTTGATGAATATCTGAAAAAGGAGGCTTTTCTCCAAATAAAATCAAAGAAAATATTTTATTTACCATATATTATATAATGTTTGGGTATACATCAGACCCTATTGGAGAAATATATGTTGATTACATTTTCCATGGTCTTCTATATAAATAATGTCTATTATTAAAAAAAAAAAAAAAAAAAAAAAAAAAAAAAGGAGAGAATTGGGTATGCTAACAGGTTATCCAGGGATAAGGTATACTAGCATTTATTGACCATTATATTTTGTCAGTTTCATTTAAACCATTGGATTTACATTGATTGAAATTCAAACAATACGGATCTTCTAAACCCTATTGTTCCTTTTCGTTCTCTCATTGTATATCATAATACTATTATTAAGTTCATATACTCATGCTTCGTGGCTAATCTTTTTTTTTTATTACTTTAGACATATTGTTTATTTAAATATCTTATCTTTTTCATTATCTTTTTTGTTATTCATTTTTTATTTCCGATATTATTGGTACCCTTTATTTTCTCTTTTTCCTATATAAAAAATCTATATTTTAGGAGTTGTTATTAGGAAAAAAAATCTTTCTAAATTTTCTCCCTCCTCTCTCACGTTCCTCTTTGTTAAATTTTAATCTATATCTTTTTTATTAAAAAAAAAAATCTATATTTTAATAGTTTTTATTAGGAAAAAAATCGTCTAAATTTTCTCCCTCCTCTCTCATGTTCCTCTC
>NC_056566.1:1707258-1711391 GCF_013358625.1 Macadamia integrifolia
TAAAAAAAAAAAAAGTCTATATTTTAGGAGTTGCTACTATGAAAAAAAAAACTTTCTAAATCATCTCTCGCATGTTCCTTTTTTTAAAATTTATAGCTATATCTTTCAAAAAAAAAAAAAAATCTACATTTTAGGAGTCCTTTTTACCCCCCCCAAAAAAAAGTTTCTAAAATTTTCTCCCTCCTGCAAATTTTTTTCATACTTTGCATTTTCTCCCTCCTTTCTCCTTCTCTATCTTCAACCCTTAATCAAAGGAATATCTTAGTGATAGGAAGGAGAGATTTTAACAGCGGAGAGAGTAAGGGCAGGATTGGATCAAGAGGCAGAGTGAGATAACTCCTCTAAAGGTTTGTTTGTCCCTCCCCCTCCTCCTCTTCTGGTTTATTTGTAGTTTTCTATGTTGTTTTTATTTTTTATTGAAATTTTTATATTGTTATTTATTCTTAGTAGTTGCAGGTTTAATAAACTTCCAAACAAACAATCAAACAGTGATGTCGATCCTAAGAAAGTTAAGAGTTGGTGGGCTTCCATTGCATTAGTGCAGTCTCCACGTCATCCCTCCAAGAAAGATATAATATTGCACCATCTGCCACCATCTGTGAGTAAGTTTCTCTCTCTCTCTCTTCTTTCTTCTTCTTTTTTTTTGGGGGTTAATTCAATGCAAAGAAAAAAGACCTGTTCTAATGCAAGAGATAAAAGGAAAAAGAGAAACTCTATATTGGTTTGCCCTCCTCTCCTTCAATCTTCACTCTCGAGGTTTCTTCAATAAAGTTCTCATCAAGACAATACAGCCCTTCTTAGATAGTTTCTTCCTCCTCCTTTTGCTTTATTTATACAGTTTTTGTGAACAACAATCATTGTCTTTTTCCCCATTTTTCTTGTTTGATTTTCTTGCAGCAATCCTTGTTTCTCTGATATTATAAACAATCATTTGATATTGGATATGGATGCATGAATGTTATTTCTCATTAAAAAACCCTAAACTTGTTAGAATGTTACCAAGGCCTCTAGAAATCAAAAGTAACGTCGATGTAATCAGATTCAATCCTTGTTTTGATTCCATTATGTATATTTTTTTTTTTTTCTTTTTCTTTGGGCCTCAGCGAAGGTTTTTATCTTGTGTTTGCTTAATCCAAAGTGCAAACTAACAAGAATAAATGGAATTCTAATATATGATCGAAGGGAACAATACCGCAAAATTGTTCTATCACATTATTCATTTAGGTTCCATTAAAATGGGACACCATAACCAGCATCTAAAGAATCGATATTCTGGAATCTGTTTTAGTTCCTACAATCTTCCCTTCCTTTCTTAATTATTTAGTAATTAAAGAGATCTATTTTTGGTTTCAGTTTCAGATTTCGTTGTTGGATGGAATCATACATCCCCAAAGCCTCAACAGATTTGGGTATTACTCTTGGTGTTCTCTCTCTCTTTGTTTCATGGAGAAAGTTAGATCACTTCCCAATCAGATTAGTACGAGACCCATATGAAATACATCTAGTGCTTTTGGGTGGAACCCTCCATGAATATTCTTCTTTCTACTATAACCATTCTTGCGTTAGACATTGACAGTGAGAAGTTTTAGACTATTGATTTATTGTTCTCATCCTAGAGATTCTAGAACAAGAGTATCTATAATTCACATAGATGGGTCTCTTGCCCTGATTAATTATCATTATGATTACCTATAGTGTATGGACTTATGATTACTTAAAATTTTAATGATCTCTATTTCAATTAAATTGTGTTTATTATTATTATTATTATTATTATTATTATTATTATTATTATTATTATTATTATTATTATTATTAAAGATCTCCTAGGAAGACCAAAGGAGAGGATTTTTTTTTCCGACTTGGTTTCAAAATAGAGGAATTGTTTCAAAATAGAGGAATTGTTTCAAAATTTGGGTCTCTCTCTCTCTCTCTCTCTCTCTCTCTCTCTCTCTTTCTCTCTCTCTTTGGTACTAGGATTTTTGGCTCTAGATAAGTCATAATACCAATAGGAGTGTATTTGATATGCTCCCGAAATAACTTAGGTCTTTAGTATTTAAAAAAAAAAAATTTCTATCACTTGTGTTAATCTATCTGGTGGCAAATATTAATGCTGCATGACTTAGCTTATTTCATGTTTCAACATGAAGGTGAGTCCGCCGATGACATTATCCATCTTCGCCAATATCACATTGATCGGCTTTTAAGAGTAATCACTGAAAGGGCATGTTGTGTACCCAGTGCATGAGGCTCCCGCATGTGTGAGGTACCTGGGGGAGGGGGAGAACTATGGGGTGAACTATGCAGCAATACCCAGAGAATGTTGAGAGATTGTTTCAACCTTTTTAGAGTAATCAATATAACCATAAAATAGACTTAAGTGGAATCGTATTGTATATATAGTATCTTTTGTGCGCTAAAGTTAACAATCTAGCTAACATTGATAACTTAAACTATTTAACTTCTCTACAGACCAGTAATTGATCAGAACTTACACGAAGCTAGGGTGAAGTTTACATCAACCACAACTATTTCAAATTTACTTCCTCTTTAGGTATTAACTTCTTTGTTTAGTATTTTGTTGTACCACTTAATTTGTTTCTCACACCTATATGGAGTTAGTGGTGAATGATTTAAATGATGGAGAAAGTGAATATAAGGAGAATAAAAAGAATAGCTAACAAAAACTGTGTTGGGTATCAGTTGTAATTTGTTGTTGTTGTTGTTGTTGTTGTTATTGTTGTTGTTGTTGTTGTTGTTGTGTGTAACAACAAAAAAAATTGTAATGATTATCTTTCATTTTTTTTCTACAAATTTGAATATCATTTAATCAGAAAGTAACTATGATATTGCAAGACTTTTTTTTTTTAGTCATGCACTTCAACCTTTAGGTCTTCTGCAAGAAGAAAGAAATAGACAGGGAAAATATATTCCATTAGAAAGTGGTGGTTTCAATGATGAAATTCTTCAATTTCATAAGAAATATTATAATATTTAAATTATTTCAACATTTTATTAAGAAATTTCACAGTTGGACCTTGTTGTAAGCTATTTTGCATAATCTACAATTTATGAAAATCAGAGCAAAATTAATTTAAAAAAAAAATAAGGTTACAACTTTGAACTGCTGAATGTTCTTCATTTTGAAAAAAATTAAGGAAAATAGACTCAACTTACCATGTAATGTAGTATGATAATAGCTATAAAAAAAAGAGTATGTTGTCTAGGTTCTAATGCAGGTTATACATTGAACTATCCTCCATAATGCAACAGTTAATAGTCATCAGTTTCCATTGCTCATAGCAAATTTTATATGACCTATCAATAGTCATTGGTTGCCTCTGTCTCTCTCTCTCCCCCCTAACATAAGACCACACGTGCATATTTTACTAGTGTGTGTGTGTGTCTATATATATATATATATATATATATTACTTTCTTTGTTACTTCTTTTTTCCCCTTTTCACCCTTGTTGAGTCGTTGTTGTCTTCTTTTTTCTACTTTCATAGAACTAGCGGATCGTCCCTACCGCTGCAACCTACAACCTGCAACCCCTTTCACATAAGGCTTAATATTCATATTTTGATTTTTCTCTTCTCTCTTTGTTCTTCATCGAAGGGAGAACTAGCGGATTGTCCTGCCGCTGCACCTGCAACCCTATTTTGCAAAAGCCTTAATTTATATTTAATTTTTTTGTTCTCCCTTTCTTCTTCCTCCACGAGAGAACCAACGGATCGTCTTGCCGCTACAATCGACAGCCTCCTTTTGCAAAAGGCTTAATTCATTTTTATTTTCTTTTCTCCCTTTCTTCTTCCGCCATTGCAACCTGCAACCCCCTTTTGCAAATGGCAGCCATTTCGTGCTCCCTTGCCTTACAACTTTACTATGGTGTAAACGATGGCTCCAAGTATTTGATTTTTCAACTGTTAGTGATAGCGGTTGGTAGACGTCGTCCCTCTTTGTCACTACTGCAACCTCCGCCCCTTATTCAAACCCCTACAATCCTGCCCCAAGCCCTCTGTCTTTCCTCAATTCCAACTACAACACCTCTCTTCCTACCCCCTCTGTTTTCTCTCCATCCCATCCCCTCTGTTTTTCCTGCGACCCCAAACCCCTCCCCCTCCCCCTCCCCC